>NC_034413.1:40858392-40872818 GCF_002078875.1 Numida meleagris | reverse complement strand
TAGTCTACCGTCATTCTCCATGTGCCATCTGACTTCCGCACTGGCCATATGGGGGAATTACATGGGCTATGTGCAGGTCTTATGATCCCAGCTTTTTCTAATTCCTGCACAGTCCTTAATATTTCATCTTGCCCCCCCCAGGAGTCTATACTCTCTCACACTAGTAATCCAGGGCGGTTCTGGCAGGTGAATAGGCTCATGCTTCGCATGGTCTCTCAATATCGCCTGCACCGCCCGGATGCTGATACACCTCTGTCGGAGTCTGAACTCTCCAACAGTTGTGTGGAGAGCCAGACCCCATAAAATGTCCATGCCCAAGATGTATTCTGGGACTGGGGCAATAGACACATTATACTCCCAGGGCAGGAGACACCCAACCCCCAATTTCAACCACGTCTGGGTAACTGGAATGGTCTGTCCCCCGAAGCCACCAAGCATCACTCTGTCTCCATTAAACTTAGTCAGATCCCCATAAATAATTGATGTTTCTGCACCCATGTCAAGCAACGCCATAACCCTTTGTATGTTCTTTCGGGACCAAAAAAATGGTCTGTTCAACAAAGGGCCTCCAGTCCTGTCTGGAGGCCCTAGTTACATGGGGACTAATATCCCCTATCAAGCCATGAATTGGGCAAGAGCCAAGTCATTTTCCTCAGGTGGCTCGGGCATCATAGCCTGAGTCACCTGGGGCAGCTTTTTCCTTTTATTAGGGACTATAAAGTCCTCTAGGTTCCAACTATTTTCCAGTATTTGTTCAATTATTTGTACCCCTGTTCTTTTGGAGGTATTTTGAAATTTTTGTCGTCCCTCAGTTGTTTCCATAATTGAAGCAAAACATGATTAGGTTGGCGATCGATTTTAGCAAAAGCCACCCTGGCCCGTATGAGGTCATTAAACATCTCTTTACGGGATACCCGTATGGGGCCCGATCGGGGTGTCTGTGGGGCAGCTTTTCCAGTTTTAATTACTGGATATACCTCAGCCCCTTCCACTGTCCTAATATTGCGCCTTGCCCTTAAGCGCTCCATCTCCCCCAGATCAGCCACCAACTGGGCAGCCTGCTGAACAACAGCCTCTGAGGCCACCAGGGGGTTCAATATAGATAATGGTGTGCCGTAATGGTGGGAGGGTGCCTGTTGTAAAATTAGGTCCCTCATTCCGGCCGAGAATTTTACTGAATCAGCACTTTCAAAAGCTTCCTCGTAAATGGCCTCTTTCATTCCTAGCTCACAAATACGTTTGGAAGTCCTCCATGGAGGACCATAAACCTGTATGCACCAGGATATCGGCCTTATTAGGCCAAATGATACGGCATGCCGCCATCAACCAATCCATGAAGGTATGATTCTCCTCATTGTGTTGCACGGTGGCATACAGCCTTTGTCTAAGGGCGGGGGGCGAGGTAATGGATGTGAGCTTGGAAACTTCTGGTTCATTGACCACAACACTCTCTGCCCCCATGTCCCATAATCACAGTAACCAGGCCAGTACACTCTCCCTTGGTTTCTGCCAAAATTGTTGCACCAAATCCATCAATTCAGATGCTGTATAGGGGCAGGCTGAACATGAAGATGGGTTTGGGCAGGGGAGCACCCCTGCTAGTCTATCCTGTATCTTTCTTGTTTTTTATGTCACTACAGGTCAGATCTCGAAGGGATCCACCTCAAGTGGGGCTTTGAGATCTGATCTAGAGATTTTCCCTGTTGAATTACCCAGGTCTACTGGTTCAGGACCTTGAGTATTTTCCAATGCAATATTCCATATTCCACTTGAGGTGGATCCCTCTCGAAGGGATCCTCTCATCCCTCTATGAAACCCTGTGAGACCTGAATGAAAGGCCTAGAGACCGCAGACCCAGTGCCTTGAAGATGCTACAGAGGGCCTCCCCTCTTAGGATCGAAATTATGGGCACTGACAATCGTGTAAGACCCCAAATTGGTAATGAAAATAACCTTCTGCTCCCTGCCCCTGGGAATCTAGAACCTGACATCCATAGAATAGAATGGCCTTGGAAGGTGCAAGTAGGACCAAGGTGGTGTGGCCTACTTGTGCCTTGGGGGAGATTATTGGAGGCGGGAGGCTCAGTAGTCCCTCCGATGATCAGTACATGGCCTACTGACATCATGGTCAACACTCCGGTCTTCATTGCTAAGGGGACCCTCACTGTGTTCCTATGGCAGATCAGGACCCCCCCACTTTGGTACCTGATATAGTTATGCAGCCACAGATATCTGGCCAAGGAGTGTGGTACAGATGGCCAAGATGTGCCCCAGTGCAAGCTGAAGTGTTGACCCAGAACAGGAATACGGCCTGTATCTTGCCGTGGAAGGCAGACCTCCCCCTCTTGGTACCATTGAAACGCCTGTATTACTCCCTGTGAGTCTTCTGAGTCTCTAGGATCACCGGAAGGAGCGAAATGTCATCGGAGCGTTCCAGTGTCGCTGTGAGATCAAGCATGACACCCGGTGATGGCCTATGTGGGACTTGTGGAGCATGAGATGGACCTGCACCAAACAACTGCATGCCTCCAGTAACATCATCGAGCACTGGCCCATAAGACAACATGAACCTCAACCACGAACCGATCATCAATCGTCTCACATTGTGTCAACCTGCATCGCGATGGGCAATTGTATAATCGTCGTGGTGTGTTAGACCCCTGTATCAGGGAAGGCTCACCCTCCAGCTGACTCCTTCATTGGTTCATGCTATGAAGGGGTGGAGTGTATGGGAACTGCTGAGTCATGGCCTGAACCACTGATTGAGCACCTGGAGGAAAGACCCAGTCAGCCCTGGGAGCACAGGTGAAGGTAATTAGGCCTCATTTAAGGACTGACTCCCACTGAGGAAGTATCTCTTTCTGGAGATTCCTCCTTGGTGGAAGCATTTCACTTGTGAACCCAGAATCTTCAGATACAGGTGAGCGACCTACTTCCCTTCCTTTATAGCACCTTGCTATTGTGCTGGTCCTTCCACCTCTTTTGTAACACCTTTTCCATTGTGTTGGTCCTTCTGATCGCTACAATTGGTAGCAAATCCATCTCTGAAGGGACATTGTCTTTCCTGCCTTTTGTCCATCACCTTTCAATTTCTTAACACAGATTGGCTTGAAGACAAATCAGTGTACACATAAGTATACATACACATAAGTAAACAAAAGAGGACACAACCAGGATTTACTTCTTTCTAGAAAGTTCTTGAATTATTTTGTTACCAAATCACTGGTGTCTTAGAAAGTCAAGGAAGAGGGAGGAAGCAGGGAGACAGTACTTGAGAAACAATGTGTTTTCTCCCTGCTGTTTCTTGGAGTTTCTAGGCACTAATAGCATTCTTCTTATTAAACTTATCTATTTTTACTCGGGGTCTTAAATTTTATAGCCTGGAGTAGAAGCTTCGGAGTGCTGTACACATTTTTCAATTATTTTAGCATTAAAAGTTATTTTTTGGATGTGTTTAAGAGAATTAAATCAGAATAGCAGACAGCCTTTCTTAAATCTATATAATTATCTATATATCTCTGCACTGAATTGTGCAAGTATTTAGTGCATCTCATCTACTTCTTCATTCTATTTATACAAGTGCTGATGTAAATTTCATTACAGCAAATACATATTTTTCTTTAGACAGCTGAAAGTTTTTGTTTTAAGTCAGAATTGGTCACTATATAAAACCAAAAATCATTTCAGTTACACTTGTTACAAAGAACTTCATGGTAGTCATCCCCAAGTCACGGAATACCAATTTGAAACAGAAGGATAGGTTCTCCCACTCACCGTGGGATTCTAAACTCCTGGGTCAAAAAAAAAAAAAAAAAAAAAAAAAGATTCTGCAGTGTTCTCTATTAGCCCCAAACCCATAATCTGTGATTTAATGAATATTCAAATAGATGCAGCACTGAAAATTGAAACTAATGAAGAAGGCAGCGGAGACAACTCGTGCAGTCCAGGCAGAGCAAACGCTGCTTCTTGCCATACATTTTAATAATGAACTATGAGTTAATAAAGTGTTTCAGTATATGTACTGCCTTACGTTCTCACAAA
The DNA here is from genome assembly GCF_002078875.1 of Numida meleagris. Classification (NCBI taxonomy): domain Eukaryota; kingdom Metazoa; phylum Chordata; class Aves; order Galliformes; family Numididae; genus Numida; species Numida meleagris. The sequence goes on along the minus strand of NC_034413.1, from coordinate 40,868,778 downwards.
ATATTAGTCATTTTCTAGACAGTTCTAAGATAAACATGAATGTAAGTATGCAGAATGAAAATAGTAAGAACACCGTAGGAAAGAGAATCAAACACAGAGGTGAAAATTAGTGGCAGTGAGCACTAGGGGAAAAAAAAAGTTGCCTCCTGTTAAAAATGAACAGACAAGTTGTACAGAGGGAATCCCTTAACAGTGAGGTTAACTGAAAGCTGTAGGTTGTTGGAAATTTCCTAGGAGAGCTTTCAGGGTAAAATAAGCACTGTTACATGCTACCATTTTCAGAACTTACCACTTAAGTCATGCTTGACTATTTTGAAAGCATGAGTACACAACAATTTCTTTTTACCCTGTTGCCATCCTGATTAGTTAAAGCCAAACTACTTCATCCTTAGACAATTCCCTTTCCAAATAAGAGATGAGAGAATGGCAAATCTGCAATAACTGCAGGCAGACAGCAAAATGGGAAATGCTCTGCAAGACCCTCAGCTACTTGGTGAAGCACACACAATAGACCATGGGGGTAATCTCTGAGATCCAGAAATTCTCACTAGTAGTAGTAAATCAGCAAATTTTTTTATTTATGTAACTTCACCTCCAGTTAAAGATGCAGAAGTTTCTCTTTGAATTTAGCACAGTGGATTATCCGAGCCAGAGTTGGGTAGAAGAAAGGACTTCATTCACTTCTATACTTCTTGAAGGAGTAAATTGTCTTTAAGTGATTTTTCCTCTTCTGTGAATGCAAATAAAGGCACGTGCCAGCTCACCACTCTTATTGCTCAACATTTCTACTGATTTTGCAAGAACATATTGCTCAACTTCCTCTAAAGAAGCTGTGTGACTATTAGGTGATGAGAGAAGGCTTAGATGAATGTTCATCCATTGCAGTGATGACTGCAGAATGCTTAGATTTGCTTGTGTTGTAGGAGGGCTTTCCACTGACATTGGTGGGATTGATCATTAATTTGCACATCTCAAATACAGTATCTGAAGACTAGCAAGAACATCCTCCAGCAGAACAGTGATTTACTGGATAGTCTTTATTTCAAAACCGTTAATAATTTCCTGGTTTGAGCAATTTGGCAGTGAAATCAGGGGATACAGGACAGAATGGAAAAACAGTTCATTTGTTAAAACTGCTGATCTGGAGAGATCTGAATTACTCCTTTCTTGGTCAGATTGTATTTAGTGAAAGCAAGACAAACAGGAATAAGGCATTCACATCTATAAATAATTTTTTTGAAATATCCTCTCATCTTTGCTTACCTTGGGGATAGGTTATTTTTCTTACTGATTTGACTCCATAAATAAAAGAATTCCACAAGTAAGGGAAGTCAAGAGGGACAAACATGACTCCTTCCCTCTAAAGTCGCTTCATTTTTTAATTTATTTTCTTTCATATCTACTTTATTTTTTTTAAAGTTTCCATAGTAATAAGTGGAAAAGGATCATTCTTTTCTGGGTTCATTATACAGCACTTCAGACATAAAATATTCTATGTGCTATCATAAGGCTAAACAGGGTTGCAGAGTTGAAGAACTTTTAATTTGAAATTGCGTTGGATAATCGAAGGGATGAAAATAACATCATGAAAAAACAGGAGAGGGCAGTATCTTTTTTTTTTTTTTGTAGAATATAGCTACCTTATTTTATTAATGCATTACTACAGCAACTAACATAACACAAACAGGGGGAAACAAAAACATTAGAAGGAGAAACCCATGGAGAAGACTAATGCACCTTGATACAACTACAACTGCAAAACTAAAAAATGATGAAAGGCTTAACTGTTTGTGAAAAAAAAAAAAAAAAAAAAAAAAAAAAAAAGGCAAGCTGACAATTGAGATTACCAGTGTTGAACTTGCAAGGTAAGAGCAGTTTATCAGAGAAATACTAATATTTTCCCATTTATTCATTCATTATTATTTTATATTTTTTAACCACTAACCTACAGCAAAATCCAGATAGCAGAATCTGCTTAAGAATGAAACATAGTAAGATTGCTGGTGTTACCGTTGGTGTCCCTTCCCAGAAGAACACCACCCCCTTGACCAGCCAAGCTTACCACAGAATGAATAATGTATTTTTTCAACATCTAGACATACTAGGATATTTTCCTTAACGAGAAATAACATCAGCAGAGCAATGCACTATTTCTTAACATGCAAATATTCTATAGTAGGAACCAAACAGAAAGACTGGAAATACAATTCTGGATTTGCGGATGAGAAGAAAGTATAAAGCATATAAAAAGCATACCACAGCATCAGAACAAAGACTAATGTCTCCAAGGGATAATGAATGTATTAAAGCAGTTAGATAATCAAGTATGTTATAATGACCATTAATTCCTGTGACGTAATGGAAATGGACACCCAGCCCTCATCATTACACTTGGTGAAAACCTGAAACAGTTTAGATGAAAATAAATACACAGGTAATTAAGTGCAGGTGGGGCATCAAAACACATCCAAGTCATAACTCTGCATACTCTAAAAAGTAAACATGCTGAGCAACGTTTATCAACAGTTTAAAATCCATTAGTAATATAGGCTAACAGGCTTGTAGATGAAGTTATAATATTCAGTGTATCTTCACTGTGATGAAACTGGGTTCAAGACTGTATTCTGGTAAGGATAGTCATTTGGCATCACCACTATTCTGGTGATCCCAGACATTTTTTCAGAGAGGGTCAAGTTTTTGGCAGAATAATTTGATCTTTGGGAAAAAAAAAATCAGCACTAAGACTTGTCTTGTTAAAAAGAAATAATAATTAAAAAAATTGGCTCTAGAAGGATGTACTAAGTTTCCTGAGCTGCTGATTCATCTTGGTGGAGCTCCATGCATGTGTTGAGACTTCCAAAAACATCTTCTCTGTGTATACAAGCCCTAGCCAACAGCATTGCTGAATCCAAACTTAAGCTGACAGCATTCAGAAGTGTTTTGCAAAGTTTGGGAGCACCACAACCATCTTCTCTAAGATGGATTTCCTGATGTTGCTTCTAAAAGCCTTTGGAAAAGCCTTAGAGTGTGCTGATGCCATGCCACAAGCCTGGGACAAAGACAAGCTTAGTGTGCTACTTTCAAGTTATATGAAACTAACAGATAGTTTGGGGTAGTCATCCCTGCTACACACACTGGAGCCAACCCAATATTATATCAATGCATGTGAAAGTTAAGAGCTCAACTATGCCCAGCTCTAGGAACTGGCAGGGTCTCCTTGAAATTCCCTCTCCATTTTTTTTTTTTTTCCAGAATAACTGAGTATTTGCTGCTGCCACCAAGGGAGCAGTGCTGATACCTGCTTTTCAGATGCATTTTCACTTAGGCAGAGTTGGAGAAACCTTAAGTACATAAATGAATAAAACTAAGTGTGGTAGATCTAAAACAAACAAACAAAAACAAACTTTCAACACTGATGATAAAGAGCTGATGTTAAAGAAAAATATTACATACTAAAATTATGCCACTTATGGATCTTGCAAGACTTGCAGTACTACTTAAAGCCACACTAAGAAAAAGATTGATTTTTTTCTTAATCATACCTGGGTGGTGGAATGCCAGCCTTAGAAATTTGATGTACAGGAAAATATCACCCTATTTCTACTTTTAGATAGCATGCCTAGTTATGTATTTGAGAGGGAGGTTTAAGATGGCTCAATATTTTAACGTTATACGTCTGAATTAAAACCACACTTGGTGATAGACGCAACAACAACATTTTTGTATTGAAAATTGTTAGTCTGTGATGAAAATAATGTTTGGAAGTAGTATAGTTGATCATCTACAGACCTTTTACAAAATATCACATAGTTTGCAGAGACTTTTTACTTGTTCAATAGATTTTTAACGGCAAAAAAGTTTGAGAGAGGAAAACAAGTTTGTCTCATTCTTAGAAGCAAAAAATCACTTATTCCATTATTCAGGCTGCGCACTCTGGCCAGACTTAACAGAACATACTTGCATCTGAATCACTGCACACATAAAAGGAGAGTTCCCAAAGTTTCTGCCTGCCCAGCTCTCTTCCATAACTAATCCTTTCACAGAGAGCAGAATTTTATAGGGGAAAACAAGGTGCCATTCCTAAATCCAGTACAGAACAGAAGTTCTGACCTTCATATACTTTTTCTTCCATTATTATTCTGGCACCAGGCTTCAGGTTTGGTATGGAGTGGAGAGGCTGGATTTAAGAAGATATTCTCAATCATCAAGAAAAATTGTGAGATATCTGGTAGACATGATATTTATATTCCTATCAATGATTCACTTTGGATTCAACCATTTAATTATTCAGTTATTTTTTTAAGTGGTCAGTCTCTCTTAAAATTCTCTTGAATTTTAAGAATTCATGAATTGAATAAATCATGACTTTATTCTAAAGAATGCTTCAGCAAATTACTCCACATTTCTCAGGCACTAAAAAACATTTGTGCGGACTTAGAAAAAAGGTTCTGTAGAGTTGTATGCCATCAACCTGTCCAACCAAGAGAAGAGAAGATTAGCTTGAGAGTACTGCGCTACAGTGTAGACTTGCTTTACTTATTCCAGTTTAAAAACAACATGAGGAAAAAAAAAAAGGAAGTGATGCATAATAATACAATGAAGTTGTACTTTGGCTGCTCTCCTATTTTACAAAAGCAAATAACAAAAACAAGAAATGCCATACACTAAATAGCTTGCAAATTCTAGTAGCTATAGAGTTCAGTAGTCTTCCCCCTTATTTTCCATCAGTCTCTTCCTAAAATGTCATATCAGATTGCCAAATGATTTTCTTTATATTCTGATGATCTGATGTTTTGTGAATTGGTCTTCACTACAGCACTTCTTTTATCTTACAGTATAATTCTGTCTTGTGTTCTAACCTGACTTAGTTTTCTGCATACTCCCTAATTCCCCATCATACTACATCATTCTACTGAAATAAGGGACTCTATTCACGCTTCCTGTTAGTATGCATGCAGAAATAAACAACTAAAAAACTAAAACAACTCCTTCATTTCCGAGTCTATCGCACTACAGAAATTCACATTATAAAGCAAAAACTATTTATGATTATGATTAAGGTTTTAGCAGCAACCAAATTCAGATCATCTACTCTATACATCACCCTTTTAACAAGGATAATCATGCTAAAATTTTAAATCTTACCTTAAAATATAAAAAAAATTGCATACCATAATTTTGCCACAGATCATCTTCTCATGTTTACAGCAGTATCGCTTTAGGCATATTAAAGCAGAACTGGCATTTTTACTGTTTTCTCGATGCAGTCTACAACTTCATTTTGGCACCCTTGTTTTTCATACAACTAACCCAGCCAGAATGTTATGTGAACACAGTATTTTAAATGTATTTCACTTAACTAAAAGAAACTATGTCTTTTTGTGCAAGTCTTAATATTTATTTAGGCTGCATTTTATTCCCTATACCTAAGAATACTTCATTGCTTGGACTGTCTACATTTAACCTTTTGTCCCTTGGCTATTTTTCTTACTTGGAAATACCTTGCGAAGACATCTGGGCTCATGGCAGTTGCTTTAGCTGTCTCATCTACAGGGATAAATTCAGATTATGTAACTTGTTAGTGGCAGAGGATTACAACCATCTGATGTTTTTTTTCTTTAAATTAATAGACAACTTAAAATATTCTTTTAGTACCATAGCCAGGAGATCGAATAAAGGGAGCTCCTGAAGAGGTGAATGCAGTATTGTTTTAAATTGAGTCATAGAATCATTTAGGTTAGAGAAGATCTTTGGAGTCATCAAGTTAAATCATTAATCTAGCACTTCCAGATCAATCACTAAACCATGTCCCCAAGCACCACATCTACATGTCATTTAAATACCTCCAGGGATGATGACTCAACTACTTCCCTGGGCAGCCTGTTCCAATGCTTAACAAGCCTCTCTTTGAAGAAATTTTTCTTGACATCAAATCTAAACCTCCTCTGGTGCAACTTGGGGCCATTTCGTCTTGTCTTGGCTGAGTATCTCTCTTGCTGTTTGGAAGAAGAGAGGCTAAATAACCCCAGTTCCCTCAGCCTCTCCTCCTGTGACTTGTTATCTAGACCCTTCACCATTTTGTTACCCTTCTTTGTACATGCTCCAGTACCTTAATGTCTTTCTTGTAGTGAAGGGCCCAAAACTAAACATAGTATTTGAGGTGCAGCCTCACCAGAGCCAAGTACAGGGGTACAATCATTTTCCAAGTCCTCTTGGCCACACTGTTTTGATACAGACCAGGCTGCCATTTGGGAACACTGTTGGCTCATGTTCAGCCAGCTGTCTACCAGCACCCCGAGGTCCTTTTCTGACTGGCTACTTTCCAGTCACTCTTCCCCTAGCCTGTAGCATTGCATGGGGTTGTTGTGATCCCCGTGCAGGACCCTGCCCTTAGCCTTGTTGAACCTAATACAATAGGTCTCAACTCATTGGTTCAACTTACCCAGATACCTCTGCAGAATCTTCCTACCCTCAAGCAGACCAACACACCCACATAACTTGATGTTATCTCTAGACTTACTGAGAGCATACTCAATCCCCTCATCCGGACCATTGGTAAAGACATTATGGAGAATTTGTCCAAATACCGAGCCCCGGGGAACACTACTTGTGACTAGCCTCCAACTAGATATAAGTCCATTTACCAAAACTTTGAGGCCAGTCACTCATCCATTTTTTCATCCAGCAAATTGTACACTTGTCTAAGCCATGAGCAGCCAGTTTCTCCAGGAGAATGCTGTGAGAAAAAGCATCAAAAACTTTACTAAAGTCTAAATAGTCATCCTCCACAGCCTTTCCCTATTTCACTGAGCTGGTTATCTTGTCATAGGAGATCATCTTAATCAGGCAGGACCTTCCTTTCACAAACCCATGTTGACTGGACCCGGTCACCTGGTTGTCCCATATATGCTGCGTGATAGCAATCGAGGTGATCTGCTCCATAACCTTCCCCAGCACTGCAGCTGGACTGACAAGCCTGTGGCAACTCCGGTCCTCCTGGTCTTTCCTGTAGGTAGACATCATATTAGCCTACCTCCAGTTAACTGGGACCTCCCGAGATAGCCAGAACAGCTGGTAGATGATGGTAAGTGTAAGCACTTTACTAGCTCCCTCAGTGCCCTTGGGTGGATCTCATCTAGCCCCATAGTCTTGTGTGCATCTAAGTGTTGTAGGAGGTTGCTAACCATTTCCTCTTAAATTATGAGGGCTTCGTTCTTCTCCCATCCATATCTTGCAGCACATTCCTCAGTATTTGTCACTTATTTCTGCAGTGTGGAAGCTGGGAACCTTTCTTTGTAAAGCAGAACAGAGCATGACAGATGACTGTATGATTTTTAACTGAGGACTAATTGCTAACCATCAAAAACAGTTTTTGTCCCAGTTTACCAAAACCAGGATGTAACACAGACCAGAATGAGTTTTCTCCTGCTGAAGAAACAGGGACAGGTAGAACCCTGTTCCCTTCTGGGAACGTAAATACACATCTGGAGTTAAACTGCACCAAAATCCACCTAAAAATCATGCCCTCCTACCAGCCACATAGTTTTTTTTTTTGTTGTTTTTTTTTTTTTTTTAAAGTGGTGTATGAAATAAATGCAAGTGGATAGAACATGCTTTTAGCTAACAGTGTTTCAGTGGCAGTTTCTCCTGTGATGAAAAAGTAGAAGGTAAAGAGCAAATGACAGGACAAGCAAGGATGTTCACTAAATATTACAAGTTTGTAAAGAATTATGTAGAAGAGACTTAGCATGCTAGAAAAAAAATAAAATACAATATACTTATACATCACTCATTGCTGTATATAAAAAAGAAGACAAGTTTTATTTAAAATTGCAGATTGTACGAGTGTTGTTAAGCATAAGGTGAAAGTAATTCACAGAAAATGAAGGTTCATTACAGGAAAGTAAGCTGTCATATACCAATACCAAGTCATTCAAACTCTTAGCATGTTTAACACAAGAGAAGCTAGTTCACACACCTGGACTAATTCGTAAATTAATCTACTTTCATCGGGTACAGAAACAGAATTACCTCACTTCTCAAATATCCAAAGCACGGCTGAGGTCAAGGACAATGCAGAGTTATCTGTCAACCTGACTTGATGCAAGGCTATGTAGAAGACTGATATTAGTTTTAGGCTCAGTTGAAAAAGACATTTAAGGAAATTTCAAGTATAAGAACAAACAACACCAAGCTTGAACATTAAAGGAGATCACTTAAATACTGCCTCAAGATTATATTAAGAAAATTAAATGCTGTTGCTGAAAACAATAAGACAAAACAATAAACAAGATGATAACTCTTTTTAACAGAATCTGATGGACAAAACCACTTGGCAGCTAGTCTCACGCTCTGCTTCATAACTTTGCTGGAAAATAAATATAATATTGTTAAACCATCAAGTGCTGCAGTGTCACTGGCGTCCTGTATGACACAACACCTTGAGCTACAGTTAGGCCCAGACATTGTTCCTGAAGATTTACGTCACTGTTAGGAAAACTCTGCTTTGCATCCTTTACTAGGACTTAATTACTAGATGTAAATGTTTCAAATTGCAATAGGAATTGGTCATTTGTCTGACTTGTGAAAAGCTAGCCACAGAAAGCTCCTGTGAAAACATTGTGCTGTGGAGCTCACAAAGAGATCTTTTGAACTCCATAAAATCATTTCTGAAATGCTTCTTTCAGAGCTTTACTTTTTCAAGTTTAACAAAAGATTGACATAATTTGTCTGATACATGCTATATTCAACAGAAGTCAAAAACTTCTGCTCTGTGTTTGGCGGGGTGTTGCTGCAGTAGAGTGGTTTGTACATAAGAGGGATAAATACTACTGTGCTGTGACAAGGCAGAAAATAGGACCTCAAATCCAAACATTTCCACAGCTGGAAGTAACATACAGTGTATCCAGAAAATTAACAAGTTGGTGTTACAGTAAAGCTGATGGGAAGCCTGTTCCTGCATCACTGGTCCTTGGTGGAGACCCCCTTGAAAGGCTTGGTGACAGTAGTCCGGTTGCGTATGTGGCAAGTCCCATTTTGAAGCACTCTGCACGCAAAGAGCAAACTGCCTAAGGAAGACAAGTGGCTATTCAGGTAAGCCACAGCCAAATGATTAATGAGTGAAACATGCAAAATAAGTTGTATTCCTCCTGGCAAACACAGCAGACCAATGGACTACGTTATTTCAAGAAACTCACATGAAAATGCAAATAAAGTTCTTCCCACCGCACCACTTGAGTCCAAAGGCAGATGTGAGGAAAGAGGATTCCACTGAACACAAGTTTCTAGGAACATCCCATGTTTGCCTTGTGTAATTTACAGGATAGTGCTTTTCTAAATATCAGCTATGACATTTTAGTCTCATCGAGGCTTTCCAAAACTGTCCTTCAAAGCATGCTGAATTGCTACCTTTGTTTTTAAGTCAGTGTGAATAGACCAGAAACAGGTAAGTTCTGGAGAGACAAACTTTAAGAGATAATCACAGAGGTTTGAAGCGTAAGAGAAATGTTAACGTGAGTACAGACTACTTTGAATATTCCCATTAAAAATACACAGTTCAAGTAAGGCTCATCCAGTTTGGGCTCACAGGATAAAAGCAGGGCATGAGCTGCTTCATATTTCTGGGCTTCCAAACGCCCTCCTTCACTCCCTATCCCACCATTCCAAGTTCATCTGAAAAGCAGATATTTTTCAACATTTAATGTCCCTGCAAATAAAAGGATCTTGATGCTGGAGTAAGTACATACACTGTAAGGAGATTTTGGCAAACATACTGTCTGGGTCTTGTTAAACTCCTGCTGACACTCATACATGCATTATACAAAGGAACACAGAAGGTCAGGTGCATTTTTAAACAAAAGCGATGCCAAAGTTTCTTTTAGATTAATTTATGACCAATGGTTTACACGCATTATTAATTTGTTGAGCATTTTCTCAGAATTCTTGGAATTAAATGTCAGTTATATAAATTTTTAAAAAGTTTGCGTTTATACAGCAGAGGATTCAAACAAATGACTCAATGCTACAGAGGCATTCCTGAGACTCATTACTCCAAGGATTTTAAGGACAAGATCATCATATTTCTTGAGTGTTCTTTGGCAGCAGAAAACTACAAACTCAAATTCTTTTTTTTCCTTGAATATTTACCAGTTTTTAATGCTTGAACATCTAGTATTGTTACTGAGATGCTGCTCCAAGAAGGTTTTAAAGCTTCCTTCTAATCTCCAGATTAAAACAATTTTGATCAAGTTTGTACACCTTTATTCTTGTGCAAATCTTCATCATGTAAAGAGTCCTCTAGCAAATAGATGGAAACAACAGTAAAGGTCCTCTCAGTTTTCATCTTTGTAGCTGAAGCAGAACTTCTTCCTCTGACCTCCTCCCCTC
>NC_034413.1:40823179-40858382 GCF_002078875.1 Numida meleagris | reverse complement strand
AACCTGTCTGCAATCTCCAATGCCAATTTCTCAATGTGGACTTACTCTGTCTGGAACAAACCTATCTGGACAGCATGAGATGCATGTATTCTGATGCCTGCTATCTGCTTCCTGCAGTTCTAGGTCACAAGCTCTTTGATAAAATTCTCTCAGAGAGGCAATACTACATTCAGTCCTTGTAAAGTGAAAAAACAAATACCTCAGGTAATTTCTTGCAAATGGCATATAGTAAGATTGTAGGGAATGCATAGAATATAGTCTGTGTGTGTCAAGAAGAATTAGATGTAAGTTAATTATATGTAAATGTTAGTTTCTTTTTATTGTGCTAATCAAGAGACACCTTTAACAATCCAGAGCTATTTCAGTTTCACCAACATGATTATTTTGTAGTAGTACATAAAACATCAATGATTTTTTGCAAAGAAATTAGATGAGCTTATAAGGTACATTTAAGATTCCCCCTCATACATTCCTTATGCTGAAGATAAAATTAATAGGAAAAACAAAGCCATCACCACCAAAAAGTAATGCACATTAGCAGATGTTCTTACAAAAAAAGCAAGACAGGTGTCCTAGAAGAGCACCTACTCCTTCTTTAAAGATGAAGGGCTGTTTTTTTTTTGTCTTTTTTTTTTTAAAAAAAAAGAAAAAGACTGTAGGTAAAGTATTCTCACTGTACCTTCTTGATATTTCATTACAGCTATAGAAATATCTGCTTAGGAAGTACAGTTCTTAAGTATCAACTTCCAGGCAAAAGCCATTTCTAGAAACATAGAAACGTTTATGTTGGAAAAGACTCCAAGACTATCAATTCCAATCATCCACTTAACTCTATCAAGTTCACCATTAAATCACATCCCTAAGCACTAATCCACAAATACCTCCAGGGATGCAGACCCCACCACCTCCCTGGGCATTCTGTTCCAATGCCTAACCATGCTATTTTGTGACTAAATTATTTCTGATATCCAACCTAAACCCTTCCTAGTGCACACTGAGGCCATTTCCTTGTGTTCTACCACTTGTCACCTGATAGAAGAGAGGCTCTCCTCGCTAAAACTTCCTTTCAGATACTTGTAGAAAGCAATGAAGTCTCCTCTCAGCCTCCTTTTCTCCAAATTAAACAATCTCAGTTCCCTCAGCTGCCTCTCATGTCTTTTTTTCCTAGTCCCTTCACCAGCTTTGTTTCTCTTCCCTGAACCAGTCTTATACTTTTGTTAGTGTTATACTACTGATTTGCCCCACCATGTGTTCTAGACAAAAGGGCACAGGAGGTAGATGATAAATGAAAGCGGTTGTTTCTTAAATTCAAATTAGTACAGCAGCAGCTGAGCTTTGAAGTTTCTTGTCAAATTGTTGACATATTCTCACAGGAATGTCTCAAAGGGATAAACCAGACCTTTAAAATAGCAGCAAAGTACATGTGAAATTCTGTTTTCATTTTAGTGGAAATTTGTTTGCTTTTTTTATTGACTTCAGTAACTCCAGAGGCTGCATCTTTAAGTATGCATTTCATTTAAGAATCTGTGTTGACTCAATAAAAGCGTTTGAAATAGTGAATGCCCCCAAGCACAGGCACAACATTCTAGAGATTCTTCTAAATCACCTTTATGAACACCTTGCCTCTAACAGACCTTGCCTAAATAGGAGCACTTACAAACTTCAGGTGGACTGCTGAGGGGTTAAAGTTAACAGCAGGTGTCCCCACACTTTAAAAGGTAGCCAGCCTTTAACTTCTGTTAGGTGAAGGATGTTAAGCAACAGCAAATTTAAGTCAGCATATACTTTTGGTGAGAGCCCATGTGTTTAGAGGCAAGGGAGAAAAAAAAATCTGTTAGTACTTATTTCAAAAAAATTTTTTTTTAAATCCATCTTCTGGGACTGTCTGCTTAGATCTAATTTGGAACAGACTCTTGATTCAGTGGATTACCCTTGGCATCCTGGTAGGACATTCATTTCTCAAAATGAAAAATGTGTCAAATCAATTAATGTAGAGAACAAGATTTGACTTCTTTTTGTCTCCCAGAACTGAGATGTTTTGAATCAATGGCTCTTCAGATCTGACATGCCAGCAGACAAAAAACGATTGTAAAGGATGCTGTAGCTTTGAATAGCATTACAATGAAGTATTGAATGGAAGAGAAAGGATACCTAAAACTGAAAACATGGTATCCTGGTGAAACATTACTTAAGTTTTGTTACAAAAATCTAATATTGTTATGAACAATAACTTCTCCCTATGTACTTCAGGGTTTTACTGCATTTGGGAAAAAAAACATTTAGAACTTTGTTGCTGTTCTGACTCTGAGCCAGAAAACTAAGCATTTCCCAGACAAACAAAAAACGCTCAGAAGTGTGAGCCTGTTTTTTTCCTCTGCAAATTGATGCCTTCTGTTTCAAATCTTGGACAGAAAATGCTGGTATCAGAGTGTTTTGGAAGTCTACCCACTGTAAACCCACGTTTTTTTAGGACTTGAGCTGCAAGAGAAGGCAGGAGTTTAGGACTTCATGTGAACATACAAAGTCTGGCAATAACAACTTGCAATGCATGGAATCATTTCCAGGAGATATTTAAGAACAGTACTTGCTGTTCGCACACCTGACTGTTCTCCAAATGAGGAGAGCTCATTAAGAAGCCTGCTGTAATGCCCCCTATTTTATTATATTGGCATGGCAGTAGAAGTTGAACCTTCCTACCAATATTCTGTTACATTTTGTTGCCGTGACAGATGGCAGCAGAGGGGCAGTCTGACAAAATGGCATCTGACATGGAAGTGCATATGAAACAAAGGTGTGTCATTTAACTTCCGTGTGGAAAAAATTGCACCACTGACATCCATTGATGCTTGCTGAATGTTTATGGAGACCAATCAGTGGATGTGAGCATACTAAAGTGGAGACTTTTTAATTTGAAATTGTTTGGGCCTTTAAAAAAAATAAATCACTGAATTATGACTTCTAAACAAGCTACTGAGGATATTTACAAACAGCCATTTTTCTTTCATACCAGATGAAGCTATCTTTGATATACTTTAGGTTAACTTGTATTTACTTGGTTTAGTCCTCTTAAAAATATTTCAAGATCTAATACTTTCATTATTAATGTCTGTGATGAGGACGTAAGATTGCAAACACTATGTCCAAGAGAAAGAAAAAGCTGAACTTCAAATCAGCAGGTCTGATATCAATCTAGAGAAACACGTCACATGAGTAGTAGAGACATAAAGCTACTGTGTTTTTTCCCCCCCTCAAAAAAGAGATGCTCTTGGCACTCTGAGTCACAAAAGGAGGTGAAACACAAAGTTCACTCCACACACCACTGGAAAAATGAAAAGATAGATAAGAAGCTCTACATTTTGACCTAAGAATAAGGATTTTTAATGTCAGCAGTACACAACGTCAAGAAATTGTCAGTGCCAACTGGTGTCTGCTAAAGCTACTTATCTGTGTTTTCCTTCCTCCTACAACAAAGTATCAGTCATTTTTATCCCCATGATAGAGTTGAGAAAGTATGATCAGATTTTGCAACTCAAGTTGCACAAGCAGACCTATGTAGTGGCAGTCTTATGGGAGAGAGGTACAAGAAGTCAGTACCTCAAGACTGCAACTAATTTAAACTCTAAATGACTCTAAACACTAGTCTGGTATCTTATCTCTTTGCAGCAGGAAGTACTTTTGTTTGTAATGTGAATCTCTTGGTGCTGTAACTGTAGAATGAAATCCTTACCTTGGCATCACAGAAAGCTAAAAACTCAGTCTATTTCAATGTAAGTATTACACAATACCATTCTTTCATTATCTTGGAAGAACAAAATATTTAAAATTATATCCGATTCGAACACTACTTGTGTATTTTGGCTGCAGTAATAAGCAAATCAAGCATTCATTTTCTATTGTTTTCAGTAAAAGAAAATATTTGTTCTATAGTTCTCCACATCAGAGCCCACTGTCACAATAGCAACAGTGAAAGAAAATGCTACATTACATTTACAGTCAACAAAATGACACAAGTAATACTCTTTTTTAAAAAAAATAGTGAAACGTTATGTAGACTATATCATCTATCACCCTATTCCCACAGGACTCTAGTAAAAATCTTCTAGATTTTTTTTTTCCAAAATTAAGGCAGTATAAGGGACCTTGGTGTGCTGATGGACAGTTGGCAGAATATGAGCCAGCAGCATGCGCAGGTGGCCAAGAAGGCCAATGGCATCCTGACTTGTATGAGGAATGGTGTGGTGAGCAGGACTAGGGAAGCAATCCTGCCCCTGTACTCGGCACTTGTGACGCCCCATCTCAAGTACTGTGTTCAGTTTTGGGCACCTCAACACAGAAAGGACGCTGAGGTGCTAGAGCAGGTCCAAAGAAGGGCAACAAGGCTTGTGAAGGGCTTGGAGAATACGCCCTATGAGGAGAGACTAAAGGAACTGGGGCTGTTTAGTCTGGGGAAGAGGAGGCTGAGGGGAGACCTTATTGCTCTCTTCAAATACCTGGAAGGTGATTGCAGTGAGAGCGGGGCTGATCTCTTCTCACTGGTGGCAAGACAAGGAGAAATGGCCTCAAGTTGCACCAGGGGAGGTTTAGGTTGGATATCAGGAAAACCTTCTTTACAGAAAGGGTTGTTAAGCACTGGAACAGGCTCCCCAGGGAGGTGGTTGAGTCACCGTCCCTGAATGCGATTAAAAACTGTTTGGATGTGGTGCTCAGGGACATGATTTAGCAGTGAGTTGTTAGAGTAGTATGGTTAGGTTGCGGTTGGACTTGATGATCTTGAAGGTCTTTTCCAATCTGATCAATTCTATGATTCTACGATTTTCTTTAATCCAACATCTGTATAAATAAATACATAAATAATGTTTTTCTCCCTTTGAGGGAATCTGCCTGTTTCACCTTACCTTAGCATCATCTGAAATTAGAGATGCATTTTTAATTTCAAAATTTAAAAGACTGTACATGAGGAGTGATAGACAACAAGATCTTTTTTCATTGGGCATTGACTTCAACAGATACTATGCATTGCAGAAAATTCAAGTTCTTGATGAGCCTTTTGAGATCATGCATGCAAATGTTACTGTTGATTATTGAAGGAAAAAAAAAAGAACAACAAAAAACCCATATCCCTATTCCTTAAGAAAGGTGATACAAAGTAGAAACTTTTATTTTTAAATTACATTTTCTAAGAAGCTCGAGGTTCTGCAACTCTCCAGCTGTGGCTTTCTGAGCCACAACCTCTTTCCCAGCCCCTTAATTTCAGAGAACACTTTCATCAGCTACAAGGCTGACTTCACTTCAGAAGTCACTCAGATTTCTAACAAAGTTTCAGATTAATTTAGTCCCTCCGCTGTATTTTGATCTCAGATCTTCTCAGGAGAAGAACAAGGTAATTTACAGTTGACTGTGAATAAGTTCCAATTCCTGCCAGAACAAGTTAGTGCCAACTGTACAGTTTGACCAGTACAGTTTTACTCTTGCATTTGACAGCTATTGCAAGTTGAAGTCAACTGCAGTATCAGCTGCAATTTTCAGATATTCTCAAATAATTGTGATTACTGTGACTCTTATTTAATCAAGGTATTTGCATCCTCCTTACTATTGAGGCAAATACCACCCTTGACCTACACACTCCTGAGATTTTTAGGATGGTGGCATTTGTAGCACACTCATTTCTCTACAGGGAGGATAGTTAGGATAAAACTAAACATTATTTCCTTCACTTTCATAATTCATTTTTAACTGTCAATTAAAAAAATAATTATGAAATTTTAACTAAAATTCCTATCAGTTTTAAAGCACTTATTATGCTTAAAGTCAGTTTCAGTTTGCATACAAGACTCTTGTCCATATTTTTTTTTCTCATTGCATGAAGGGTTAAAAGCCGAACAACAGAACAACAGTAGTAGTATAACAAGCATCACATTCACTGGTTCTAGCTTAAGAATATGTCTAACTTGATATCAAGAACAACAAAAAAAGAAAATGCCACTAGCCTTATTGCCATTTTCTTTTCTATATATAGCAAGATTATTCAGAAAACATTAGAAAACTAATAACGCAAGGGAAAAAGTCATCCACGATTGATCTCAGTGTCTTCTTATGAAGAAACAGAAGACCCATTAATTCCCAGAATTCATAGCCTTACGTGCAAAGTTCATCATTTTGCTCTTGACTTCATTCTCTCAACTCTGATTCCTGCTAATGACTGGGACAGTGTTGTGCTCAATAGATGAATAACTGTCCACTTGCCAAAATATTCCACAAAGTATTATGATACACATTAGAACACTAACTTCTGCACCAGCTTACTCATGCACACATACTCCCAGAGCTCCTCTATCTTCTGTGCAGCATTCTTGTAGGCTAGCTCAAACCTCATCCCTTCGAACATTAATAGAGACACAAAAGTCTTCAGAAAACATAGTAAGTGCTGTGGCACTGTTCTATGGTCAGAAGTAGGAATCATACATACGATTTAAGTCTACAGTATATTTTTTCTGCATAGGAGGATATTACGTATCCTGACTGAACACAGAGACTTGATTGTGTACAGGGACAACTTTCTTTTTCTAACAGATGAAGTTGTTAATGGAAGATTCCTGAAGGGCTTAGAAGCTTACAGAACCCACATCATGTCAGAAACATTATCCTAGTGACTAAGATATACCATTCCTAGCCACCTCCATGCTTACTGTCTCCCCAGTAAGTTTTGAACAACAGCCACAACAAAAATGGATGGCAAAACTGTAAAAATCAGTGCAAAGAAATAAACCTTACCTTGCAAAGCCAGGGCCAAATTAAACAGAGCTAGCCTTACTTCATACTTCCTGACCTCAAGACCTCTCTTTCCAGGATCAAAGCCATCCTCTTAGCCCCAGTCCCCCTCTTCCCTGGCAGAGAGCCCTGATTGCTTGATAGATCCCAGCTGCTTTTATCTCACTCCTCTTAACTCCTTCCTCACTAGCAAGAGGGTACGCAGAGTTGGCAGACCTGAAACCAGTGTCCTTGCAATCTGCAGAGGAGAAGTATTTATCAGGGCAAAAGTATAAATTAATTTTAAAAAGTCTAAAAATATTTCTGTGCAACTGGACCCCTCTAAAGCCTAAGAGGTCAAAACTTCTGAGTAGAGTTTTACATAAATCTGGATAGAGGGAGCACATTAGCTTCAACCAGCAGCCAGAATTTTCTTGAGCAGATATTTTTCCTTTGTTCCCAACATACCCTGGCACTATTATTCATAGAAAGGATGATTCGTCTATCCCACCCCTTGATTCACTGTTCCTCCCCTAGTAATGAGGAGAGAGGATTTTCTTGTTTCTGGTTTCCCAGGCTTAATGGTTTGATATTCAGTGCAGTGTAACCAAGCAAAAAAAGAAAAATAACAACAACAAAGAAGACCCAATAATTAAAGGTTGCTGCTGTATGTGTCATGTGAAGAGAAAACATGACGCAAACTATCTATCTGATGTGAATATACCAGTGAATTTTGTTTTCCTTGTTATGAGTATGTTCATACCACAGTCAACGTTCTGTTTCATTGCAGATCTATGTGCTTATCAGGGCTACTGACTATGGTGGGGTTACACAGAGTTTAAAGTCAGCAATTTGGGCACAAGCATAGTATTGACTACAAAAGCTTTTGGCAATTCTAGTGAGAAGAACTATTTGAGCAAACTTCATTATTACATCAATCACTGAGTAGGTGTTTTGTGCTGCAAAATCTATGCAGAAATACACATTGGTTTTTATTTTGTCCATCTTTTCTTCCATGCCATTCATTTTTCCTTTAAAATTGGGAATAGAAACTGTTTTCACAAATTCCAAGCTGAGAAATCCAAGTGTTCCGATTTTTTTTAACAGGAAATTTAATTTTCTTCTGAAAACCTGGATTAAAAGGGATTAGCATACTGAATTCCTGGAAACTATACTCTGTTGCTGAATAATTGTAGAAGATGTGTCTTATTACTACTTAAATCCAGAATTCAAGACATGGGAAACAGATTCTCAGCAAGAGGATCATTTCTGGAGGGAACTCCATAGAGGTGGCTATATTCACGGCTAAGGACAGTTTTCAAAAAAGCGCCAAATTTTTAAATATGATAAATTTTGCGTTTAAATGATCAAAACATCTCAACAGTCAGATGCTTAGTAGCATAATTTTAGTTTTTGCCTCAATATATGAGCATTTGTGCAGACAAATCTCATAGATCAATTCTAATACAGTATAATGTAGTTTTGAATAATTCCATATTTTGCACCAGGACAGGTTTAAAAGTTCAACTCTACTACAAAAGTATGAATTTAATTATCTTTGGATTCTACTAGTTTTCATTTGTTTGTTTCTTCACTGTTACTGTGCCCTGATTATATATTTCATCTTATTATAAAACAAAGATTAAAAAATACATTTTTTTTCCTTTTGTTTTTGGTAGAAAGGCATACAGTCCTATTATATCAAAATGTCTGATTTCACTCTCAAGCAGAGCAAGTCGATATTTTTTTCAACACGGATTACAAAGCCATTATCTGGTATTCTTGTCTATGTTCTGTATATCAAGGAAGTTTCAGAGTAGTTGGATTTATTGGAGCAGCCCTTCTAGCATTATAACATTATGGACTTCTTGTTATATAGCTTACTGCTGAAAGCATCATTGTCAGCTGAAAAGGGGTGCCTTGAGCTGCAAAGTTTCATTTGAAAGTAAGAAAATCTGCATGACAACAAATGATTTCCTGCTGTAGGAATTCCCAGGAAAAAAATCATCTGTTACTGTAGAATATAAACAAGAACAAGTAAAGGGTGAAAAGAAAGACAGACAAACTACTATGCATAAAATAAGCTCAAATGACCTTCTCACTGTGCCAATATCCAGCTCCACAATTTGGAGATCATGTAACTCATCCCCAGCTGAACTTGATTTACAACTGCTGCAAGAGCCTAACCTTCCTCCAGCTCGAGGGTCCTGCATGCTTTGGTGTTTTCTCCTTTGTTATACAGCAACCCTACAGAATTCATAACTGCAATTTAAGGTAAAGAAAAGATATAGACTGAGGTACAGAGAATCCCCTTGTAAACTTCCATAAATATAAATATATGTATTTTTTGGATCTTTAAGCCATGCTGTGTCTCTTTTATTCCATTGCTTTAGACCAGCTGCCTTTCTTCCTTGGTGACAACGGGGAGTTTTAATCATGACTGCCTGTGGTTTTTTTTTTTCTATTTTGTGGATTTCCCCTTTTCTAAGAGCCTCACAGTTGTTCTGCACATGAGAATAGGGAGTTACATAAAACAAGGCACAGGAAATATTAGATGTATTAAATCCCATACTTATCAGAGTTCCCACTAAGGATTCTCAGATGAGAGGCCTCTCAAGGGTGACATCTAATGTGAGATTAAGTATTTCTGCACAAAATGCTTAGTTACCTTGTCCCTCTTCAATGAATTACATATAACTGCAAATAGCTCATAGGTGTATAATGTATTTCAGCAAGGCATGATTCTGGCTGCTGCTGAGTCTTGGTGAGAAAACATCGAAATGTGTGTTGTAGGATTTTTTTTTTAAGGAAAAATCAAGTTTGTGTTTACACACAATTGAATTGTTTTTGTTTGTAAAACCTTACATTACAGACATTAACCTTTTTATAATCTCATTACATTCACAGTTTTAATAAACAATTACAAATGAAATAATGCAACCACTCCGGAATCAGTTTATAATTTGCCATAAAACCACAATGGCAACTGTGAACACAGAGCCTCCAGTCTGCAAAGACAGGAATGGACTCCACCTAACAGCCTAAACCAAGAGAGGCTGCTAATTGAGCTAGTGTACAAGCAGTTATTTCTGACATGTTGGCTAACCTCTGTAGTATTATCAAAGTAGTAGTGCAACCTTTAACAATTAAAGAATAATAAATCCTTCACAGATTTTGGGGAGACAATTATGATAGTAACTTCTTTTATATAAGACAATACAAAGCCTATCCAAATATCAAATTACTGGAAAAGTGCGCTGGGGCAAACCCTAGAGATGAAGTAATAGTGTAAGACAGCCAAGGTTTCTCTTTCCTAGCCTGCTTTAAGTGATGTTTTTGTCACAGATGTAACTAATGATACACAGTGTTGGAGTGAATATGGAAAAAAGTTCGCATAAGAAATGTTATACTTTTATTTTCCTTGCCAGGCACAAATTGATTCCATATACTGTTACCATGAATCCCGTGAATGCTCTGTTCTGTGCAGAAACATATTTTGCTGGAGTACATAGTCTGCGTCCTCATTTTTATTGCTTCTACTCAGTATTAAAACTACTCTTTGTTGCTTGAACTTTTTATTAGAGGCACAAAGTTTATATGACTCACATGAATGCTTAGCTCGTACCACTGTAAAAGTCTGAGAAAATCATTTTGGCTTCCTTGTCCTTTTGGTCTTCCCAGTTGTGACTAATTTGAAAAAGAAACACGAACTCGGCTGTATGCACTGACCACCATGTTTCAGGAAAGTATCTCTAAGACACCAGCCATTTGAGGGCCTATCCATTCATTTGGAAAATATAATAACGAACACTGAGCAGAGGGAAAAATGCAAAAACCAACATTACTCCCTACTCAGCAAAGCTCTTAAGCACATGCTTATGCTGTTCAGGCAGTGATTAGTAGAAGTTCTTGCAAGTGCTCTGTTTTAACACAAAGGGATTACTGAAACAGGCTCACAAACTTTTACCCTGTTTTTTTCACTTTTTCATTTATGACAGCAAACAGAGCCGAGATGCCTCTCCGGTTTCCCTGTGTGCTCAGAGGGCAATGCAAAGCTTTGTTTCCCCCTTTTTCTTTGCCTCCAGGTCCCCTATAATTGACTCTGACCAAGTGCTAGCAGTTATGTCCAACTCTCAGAAATTTTTCCTGAACTACGGTTATTCCTGGTGATTCATATGTCTGAGAATCTTACTGAAAAATAAACGATTGGAACTTTTAATATAATTAACTTGGCTCTTCTGAAGCACAGCATCTTTTGAAGAGATTGCAGAAAGGAGAGAAATGTAAGAGCCGTGGTAGAATGGGCTGTGTGCTTGTGGAGTTCTGGCATTCAGAAAGCATTTGTCTTTATCGGCTAACACTGGGGCCAGATGCAGAAAGCCAAGGGCAACTTACCTCCCAGATGCAGTGACTAATGATGTGTAAACATATCAGAGAACTCCTCTTTTCCAGTCCAACATCACTTTAACTTCAAGACAGTGATGGGGACATTTTAAAAAAAAGCAAAATCTGGATACACAGATTGCTTGCACTTTTATCTAAACTGATTGGTACTTTTCCAATACATCTTTTTACATAACTTTCCTTTGCCTCCTCTCACATGAATACAAATATTCAGATAGAAGGAGATGTAAGCTTTAAGTGGGGTGATAATAACTGAAAACTCAAAAGACTTGCTCCTAAGCTTGCTGCTGACCTGCTCAGTGACGTTAGCAAGCTGATTAATCTGTTTCTGATTCTGTGTATTCACCTGGAAAATTTAGGATCTTTAGTGTTTGTAAAATACTCTCAAAAAGTATAATTGCCTCCTCATTAAAAATCTGCATGACTTGTTTTTAGACCACCAGTTCCCCTGTGCCTCCTCCTAGCTCAGCACTTACTTGTTACTGCTCCTGAAAGACTTGTTGCTTTAGTCACCACTCTTGGTCCTCTGCTTTCCCATAGGCTTGTTATTATCCAATACTGTATTGGATAATATAGTAAGCAATCTACATTGCTTACTGAACTGGAAAAAAAACTGAAAATAGAGGTGAGAAGTCCTAGCTAGAACCTCCATTGTCCCTTCAAATGCCAAATTATACTTATTAAGGTATTCATATGAAAAAAGAAAAAGGAATCTGCACTTGAGTCATGAGCCCAAAAAATTCACTGATGAGAAAAGAAACTTGGACTGAGTGATATGAAAACACTGCTAGCATGAGGGTTTCAATTCCTTCTGAGCTGGCTTGTATTCCTCAGGGAGGGCACTGACACCTAATTTAGAGATTATTAACTTGAACTGATAGCTCTCGGGTTTCAGAGGAAGTCAGGTTTGGTAAAAACAGATAAAACAGAATTGCAGTGAGTTCTTCACTGAGAATAATTAATTTACTTACCTCCTAGGACAAATGCTGTTCTCTTTCACAACCTTAGCAGAGCTGAACATGTGACTGCTGTGCATAGAAGCAGGAGCAGCAGCCAAGTGCTTTCTTCATACAAGGTTTCAGCTCCTGCCCTTCCTGGAGCACAAAAACACTGAGAGAAACAGATTCTCTAGTTGCAGACATCACTGAAATTGCATCCCCCACCCTAGCTTTGCATTACCCAGCCTAGTTCTGATTCCTCAGGAACTTGGGCAAATCTACTCTCAGACCTCATTCATTGCTATTTATAGAAGTACACACTGAGTGACTGCAAACACAAAATAGATCCATAAATTTTGTCTTCCGTTAGTTACTTGGAGAATATCTGTGTGTGTATTCAAACAGAGAAATCCATAAAAAACATGCTAACATCTATGTCTCTGCTTCCTTTGCCTCAATACTCCTGAGCCTTCATTTGGCTGTGGTTGGATACAGGAACTCTTTGCACTAGCCCTGAAGCCAGTCACTTTTTCTATTTTCTGAACTCTGCAGCGAGGTCTGTTTTGTTCTGCTGACCACCAGACACTCCCCTTTGGATTCATTATGTACTGCAGAACGCTCCTTGCTCCCCAGCCCAAAGAGGAGGTGAACATCAGGAGGCAGAAGGTATCCTCACATACAGGGAATCTGCCATCTTGTTTCTGTTTTGTTGCCATCTTAACAGCAAAGTCAATTACAAACAGATATATCTAAACTAAACCAGCTTCCCTTGCCAATGCAGTGAGTCACCAGGACTTTCCGTAATAATAAGATGAATAAGCATATTTTTGGGCTTTTACAGACAACTATGTTTGTTTCTCAGAAAACGGGATCTTTGACAGTCCTAAACCTATAGTTTTCTGCTTTGAGTAAAACACAGTTGTTGTTTTTTTTTACTATGAAGTGTTTTGCCTGTAAACAATAAAGAAGTTTTTCACTTTTCAATCAAAACTGAATATTGTACATCCTGGCCTTATGAGTAAACACAGCTCTTTAACTAAAGCTGCCCTGTAAGCAGGATAGCTTCCGCAAGATGAAAATGAGAAACAGCTGTATTCACAGAGCTTTGCAAAAAGAAACTTTGTTTACACACTGTATGGATACACACATGGTGATCCAGAGACATTTCAAAGATTCAGCCTCTTGAAATTAAAAGGCTACCAGCTCTTCCATTAATTTCTGTGTTGGTTTCAAACAAAATGTGGTGCGTGATCCAATCAATCTGTCAATGAGATAGACACAGCGTGCACAGTGAAAGGCCATGTTACTGCAGAAATCCAAAGGCTCTCTCTCTGGCAAGACTTTACTAGGATTTCAGTATACTATTTCACATTGCTGGAAAAAATGTCAAGTGGAAAAGCTAAGTTTCTTTAAACAAGGTTTTCTTGGAGTTAGTGTAGAACTTAATGTATTTCTGCTTCTCATAATATAGTTATTTCCCACAAACTATGAGACGATCATGCTTAGTAATGCAATTCAGACACTTAGATGAATGTAGTCTGTATTGTGAACAATCTGAACAAATGAAAAGAATAAATCAATGTAAGGACTTAGATCAAATATAACAAGCTTCTAAACTTTCTATCAACAATCTGGGAACTAACAAGCAATCAATGGAATTACAGTTCCTGCAAAAAGCATGCTCTTCACTTCTAAGAGCAAATAATTCTGTGTATGTGGTGCAGTTTTTGGACTGCATTGTTAAGATGCTGTTTACTTCTGGTTTCTAACAGTGTATGAAGCTGCTAATGGAGGCATGATACTAACTGCTTCTGTTTCTGGATAGTCCCTCTATTACCTCCTCACATACTTGTTACCTTGGCCCCATTTATTAATATGCCCTGTTTGCAGTCTTTGATCCAGCTTTCAGTCCTCATAATTTTAATAATCCAGACAATTTAGACTGAGAGTAGAATTTAAAAGGTACAATTTCAAATTGTTTGCAAAATAATTTCACCTGTAATGTAAACCAAAGGGCCACACTATGTCTGTAATAAGCATACAAAATTCATTTTGATGTATCATGCTTAGAAAAGAGTTAAGTGAGCATATAATTAGCTCACCTATTTTATGATTCTTCAACTAGTAATTCTATAATCTTTTCTGGAAAGCAGACAACTCATTTCAGCGCAATTTAATCTAAGCCTAATTTACAATTTACTGCACCAGTGATTCTGTGAATCCTCCTACCCCTGTACCTCAACCTCCATTACCTGCCTCACTGCAGCCAGAGGGAAGCAACCACATCACATAGTGCTCTCGAAGTCACACTGAGCAAAACCCTATAATGACTAATACTTTGGTGGTGAGAGGATGTATTACAAGAATCACTGTGCTTCCTTTTGGAAATCTCTGATTAAAGAGAAACAAATGGGAGCCTTACACTAACTTCAGTGGGTTGCAGCTTAACTCCTGCAGTAACACAAAAATATATACTAATTTGTGAGCTATCTTGCAGATTTCTTTTTCTTGGAATGATCTGTTCTTCCACAAGGGTTTCTTTCTTCACCTTCTCCTATTTCCTTTTACTCTGCCATGCTCCAGAAAGAGGTACATGGGATGTTTATTCTATGTTCTCTCAGCAGCTAAGTAATTTTGTTTATACTTACACTGCTGCAGTGAAGGACCATGACCTCCATATACCTGCATAAAAGAAGCTGACATTTTTCAGGTTGGTCCACAGATGTGACCAGATTTATGATGGAGAGTGTGCTAAGCTTACATGCTACCAGCATCTTTTATAATCCATTTTTACATTTCTTCCTGGAAACACTGTGATAGTGTTACAGAGATCAGAAGTCTACAGTAGCCTGTTCTAATCTGCTGTGGATTGGTGGCAGTTTTCAGGGTCATGATGCACTGGTTCTGAAGTGTAATTCATTATCTGAAGCCAGACAGCACAAGAATTGTGATGTGAGATATGTTAGGCATAGTACATTACACATAGAAATAGGGAATAGTCGCTGAAAATTAGATCCGTACTGAGAGAACTCATAGAACTTTAAATTAACAGCAGCCAAAAACAGCTAGTATCAACTGTGCAACACAGAGTGAACACAGAAGTACTTGTGCTAATTCCCAAACATGGCTTCTTTTAAAAAGCATGATGCCAAAACTGGCCATGCGAGCAGCATTACAACCATGCATGTTGACCATTTCTGTTCATCATCTTGCAGGTCTCTGCCTAGCTTTCTCTTACATAGAGTGGCCATGAATGCACAGCACAGAGCCCATGGATTCAAAGTGTTGGAAGAGAAAAAGAATAAAAGCAGTAGCTAAAGTTAATATTAAAATGTTCTCACATCCACCTGATTACATCTGTTTCACAACTGCAGTATAACTCCTAGCGTTTCAAAGCTTGGGCCATGTGTCAGCCTGTGCTGGTGGATCATCATGCCACTACAAACATCTGCACTGGGAAAATGCTAATGCTGTGTTGCTAGCATGTTCTTCCAGCCTTTATCCTTGGCTCCATCCTCAGCTGGTGTGCTGGAGCCTGGAAGGGGCTCTCCAGAGAGCATTCTGCAGCTGTCAGAGAGATCCTCTGCCAAGGCAATTTTCTTTCAACAGGAAGCAGGCTTTGAGAATACCTTATGAATCTTCAACCTTTTACTTGGCATAAAGATTCTGGAAGAGATGATATTCTCAGCCACTCTAACAGCACTGTTTCCCTTAATGTAATGTTTTAGCACTAACTTGGAAGGGTGATCGATGTATTTTGAACTGCCAATGCTATTTCTGTTGCAGTTTTCTCTCTAAATCTCCTTTCCAGGTGTTGCCTCTTGCCATAAGTTGACAGATCTAAAGAGATTATAGCATGGAGTGCAGAGACTGAATGATATCCTAGAGGAAGGACATCCTCGATTCCGTTTAACTATACATAACTATGAAATTCATTACTGGCAAGAGTATTTCTTTTTTCCTGCTGCAACAATGGTTATGTACAGAGTAATAATCAAGAAAGGACATAGTATAAATCACAGATTACTTGAAGAACTCCCTTATCAGTTTTCTATTTTCTCTTCCACATTAAGAGGAAATACCATAGAGTAAACAAATTATCAAGAAGCTTAAAAACTATCAGTCAGTGACATGAATAGACTAGAATGCAAAGGAATGGAACATTACACAGATACCTTTGAATAGAAACAACCAAGCAAATGGAACATTTCATTACTTTGTTAAAATATTAATGATTTTGCCTAATAGATTTGCTGATAATCCAATTCAAATATCACGTAGTTTTTTGGACTGTTATTGTTTTCCCGTGGCACCGTTGTGGGGATCATTCAAGGAAGTAAAAGCAAAACCCTACTGCGCAGCTGGTCTTGCACCTGTTCCCTTCCTATGGCATTTCCTTCTGAGAGAGTCAGCATTACAAGTGCCTGGCTATGGCATGAAGTCCAGGAGGAAATGTAACAATGCAACTTTTCTGGGGATATTTTCAGGGCAGACTGAACAACGTTAGGAAATATGTTTTTCCTGTCTTAAGAGAATGAACCAAGCAGTTTCCTCCCAAATATTAAGTTTGGAAGTTGAATGAGGTGTACTGAGGTGCCTATTTTGGGATAATGGCTTCTGAGACGAACAGGCTGAAAGCTCAGACTTGATGCTACAGGTTGCAAAGGAGTGCTCTTCTGTGATGGATTTTGCATTACACTTACAGGTGCTGGGGCAGATACCATACTGCTGATCAGGACAGGGATTTCTGCAAAAATTTCTTCAGAAATGGATCAAATTGCAAAATGCCCCCAAGCATGCCAGCATTGGAAAGTATTTGATTTCACTGCCTCTTTGTCTCTTCCTTTGCTTCCTGAAATTCTGTTTTATCTCCAATAACAGAAACATATACATTTCCCATATGAACCTGAATTTCCAGTCACTCCTGACATGTGCTCTCTGTGCACGGACAGGACACTACACTCCCAACCATTCTTAGATCGGACTTCCCATCTTGTTGCTCACAAACAAACAAAACGACAGCCACTCTTTTTCAGGGAAGATGGTCCCTTCACCTTTGCAGGCAATACTAAAGATAAAAATGCTTTGGCTACACCAGGGAAAAAAGAATGCACCATCATACGCTGAGACTGTACAAAATTGCCCCTGTTCTGTGTTACTTTTGTCATGAACTTCTTGTAGGCTGGTACCCCTCAAGCTCTTTGGGGATGCTGAACAATCCAGGAGCTATAAACAAATCCTACCTCACCTCAAAGGCCAGGCTTTATCCTGCTGCGGAGGACAGGATGGTGGGATTAGCAGCATTTGCTTTCCAAGCACAGAAGAAACTTCAAAGGCCCTGGGAGCATTCCATATAAAACTACAGTAGATAGTTATTGGTTTGGGACTACTTTAATGATACACAGTAAAATAAAATAGCATCAGTGAGAAATGCTATACTTTGATATGGTGCAACAAAGAGCAAATTATTACTTTGTGAAAAATAAAACTGTCCTTTTGATGAATTGTGTGTTCTTCATATCAGCAGCATGCCATTTGATAGAGCATTTTATGGTGACTGTGTAGCACTTGCCTTGTTGCCTTTGCGGTTTTCCCAGCCCTTCCATGGAGAGAGGTAAAGGTATAGCGATGAGGATGAACATCCTTTCTGCCCATCCTGTTGATTCAAAACATACAATTTTACTGGGTGGTAGGAAGTATTATTTCAAATCCCATATTGGGAGAATTTATGAATAGCTTCATAAGATAATTTCAAGACGACAGAAAAACATTTAGTTATTTAAACCAGATGATTTTTTTTTAAATTGCTCAACTATAGATGCATGCTTCTTGCCAGTTTTTCTCACCCATGTGAAATAGGAAGAAGAAAATATTTGCCAGTCATCATTCATCATATGCTAAGGGAAGATTAGTACTTGCGTATGTGTAACTTCAGAGCTGGTTGGATATGTGTTTGACCTGCAGGAATGTGGCTTGTTCTTTTTATCAGTGGAGGTACTAGAAATAACTTTTTTATTTTACTATCTGGGCAAATCTTATCACAGACATAAAATTTACGTAAGGACATTTTTAGTGCTTGATTAAGTTCAGTGAGCCAAAGAAGATGTTATTGGTGAGAAACAGGAAAGCTGGAAGAGTACTGTATAAAAAAAAAAAAGCCCTCTTTGAGGTCAGAGGCTTGAAAAAAAGAAGAAACAGACAAGAACTGATGTGTGGGATCAGGGCCCAAGTCCGTAGCACTGCACTGTATTTCATTTCAATAACTACTGAAAGCAGGGTAACATGGGCTGTGTCAGTGTCTACAGGACGACTTAATTCACTTTTGAACTCTCTGAAAAACCCTAACTTGACTTGCATCCATTTACTTGTTTAATTTTGGGAGACCAGGCCAGGGCTCCAGTTGAGATCTTGGTACAGCACATCATGCTTATGGGATGTAATAAAGAAAATAATGAGGATGCAAGTCCTGAGCAAAACCATTTCTCATTACTCTCTGTATATGCAAAAAAGCAGAGCTGGAAGCCAAACCTATGGAAATAATACATATATCTTTCACTTGTGAACTCCTGCTTCCTTCTTCTACCTTTACCAATGGATCAAACTTTCAATTTAAGAGAGATAACGATAATCTGGGAAACCTTTCTATCAGATTTTTCCAATTTCCTAGGTATTCTTGACATTTTATTTCTTGTTGCACTTGCTCAGGTTTGCTTCATACAATGCAATGGGAGACAGGATGTTCAAAACAAGGATCAAAAAAGGAAAGTCCATATTATGAGAAGTACTGGCTCTCAAAAAGCTACAAGTCTCAAAATATATGGAAAGACTTTAAGCAGAATGTGATTCCAGTGTGAGCACAAGAAACTGGATCCTTTGACAGTGAAGCCCCCTAACTCTGGAACTTTGCAGCAAAAATCAGGCCTGTAAGCTGTGTCAAAAAATGGTTAAATATGAAAGATTGCTGTGAGTAATACAGCATTACAGAGTATGGTATAAAAAATTTTTCCACACCAAAAAAGGAATAGCACGAAAAGTTGCATGTTGTAGAAAGCTGGCCATAAAGCTCTCACAAGTACTTCCATAAAGCAGATAGGAATGCTAAGAGAGTCAAACAGGAAGCATTTATACCTCTTGGAAGAGAGAGTGCTAGCAATCCATGTTCATCTTAATGCTTAACAGTTCAGCCCGCTCCCAGTGACTATAGTCACTGTGAAATGACACACGTGGTAGGCCTCAGAAAAGCAGCATGGCAAACATAACATGTTAAAAAAATGAGCTTAGGAACTTTGTAAGGCAAACCTGCTAGCAAATCCTTAAAAAACATCATCCATTAAGTGAAAAAAAAGAAAAAAAAAGTGTCCTTGATGTCTGATAAGAGAGGATTGTGTTCTTATAGATACAGGAGTCTTTCAAAGATGCCTCAGAGGTCTTTCCAAGTCATGCAACTAACCAACCTCCCTTAACTGTATGGGTGATAGGCATTCACAATTACTAAGTTCATTTATGAGATTTTGATTGTCTCCACAGCCCGTGGCCATATTAATTCCTTCCAAACCAATTCCAAGCTTTTAATTTCCCTCAGGGCCCTAGGATCCTTTTTAGAGGAAACATTTTTTTCTTATTTGGCTTCCCTACAGATACTAGGCTAGGGCAGAGGCTTCTTTGGAGCCATTAGGGATGGAAAGGACTGACTTAGTCATTTAGGATTTACTTAGTCACAGACACAGTCCTGCAGCCTGGTGCATTGTTGACTGACCTGGGTTCTTGCTCTATTTTCCCATGGTACTGTCTCCAGGCACTCCCATTAGGGAAGTTTCCCCCTGATCTACATGGAAACCCTTTCCTCATTTCTATCCTTTTGTTCTTCGATGTTGACTGTTTGTCCCTTACTCCCTTCTGTGTGTTTTAATCTTTGAAATATTCTATCTTACATATTCTGATTCACTTTTGGTTTTCCCAGTAGGTGTGTTAGCAATATAACACTTCCCCTGTGGGACAGACCTCACAGGTAGTAGGGAAGATAACCTTTTGGTATTGCATTGAGAAGTTACTGAAGCACAGTAACACTTTTTATTCAGGAGGGAATGCAAAATGCCATCAAGTCCGTAAAATGTAGGTTTTAGAATCTTGGAGTTACATGATGTACTGGAGTTAGTGGTGTGGAAAGAGGCTCATTAACTGGTAGTTTTCAAATGGCTGCTGACTAGTGCTTGTTTTCCAAAATGTGGGCTACAGCTGGAGCATGACCCTGGCTGAGTCATCAGGATAGCACTGAAATGCTAGTTCCAACCACTATCATCTACCAGTGAGCAGTAATACAGAATCAGTCTCCACAAGGATGATATTTAAGACATTTTAAAGATAACCACTTACCGGCGAAGAAAACTGAGTGTTTTGGTCTGTTTCATTTTCCTCTTGTTTGCATATTTTGGCTATTCCCAAAGCCCTTTTTTGATGGATCTGAGAAGGAAAGTCCAAAAATAATCTGTTCAGAATTGAAGTCAGAGTGAACAGTAACCTATTGCCCCAATCAAGCAAACTGTTTGTCTTTTATTGTCTATTGTTTTAGAAAAAGGCTATAGCTTTTTAAACTGTGATTTGATTTTATCACAGCAAGCTATGATGATTTTAAACTATATTTCAGACACTGAATAAATGGCCTATACTAATAGCTAGTAACAACTGATTAGTTGACTGTCTCCTCAATGCTCTACTCCTTTAACTAATTCCTAATTTATTAACATATTTGCAATACAAACCTCCTCATTCCTTGAGCAGAAACTGAAAATGGTATCCAAACTAGAAAGAGCAATTTCTGCCTCTCATTTTGTTATTGACCCTGCACAGGATTTGATTTGGATTTCAGGGTGAAGTAAGGGTAAAATAACCCTTAACTGAAGAGCTTTAGTTTTGTTCATCAGTTAATCCTTTTCCATTATGTTTTCAATATGGTATGTGTTCAATTTGTTCTTCCTTCTGCACGTATATTTCAAAAATTGTGGCCATATTTTCCTTCCAAATGATATAATTACTTCAGGATGCCTTTGCTTCTTTCTTGTTATTTTTTCTGGAAACAGTGAAAATATAAACTGCTCCTTAGCAGCCATATATATCATACTGACCCAATTTATAGCATCTGCCTTGCAACAGTATGTACTATCATTTGCCAAACATTCTTTAACTGCAAAATAATAAGAAAATAATAGTGGAGTGTTCCGACTCTTTCATGCTCTCTATTCTGTCTCCCACATGTCCCATGGAACCTACATAATGAAATGTTTTGTTTGATAGGTTGTTGAGTTAGCATGAAGAAACAGAGTCAAGCCCACGCTGGAAGCATTCAATGAACAATGCTCATGGCTTCCTGTGCCAAGGCTTCTGCATCAGCTTCTAAGTATACAGTGCTACATCTGCTGCTAGAGAAAGCTGTTGAAGTTCTGTGATTAGCTAGCAAAGTTTGCTGGAAGAACAGAATATTCTGCTACAGACACAGAAAACAAAAGAACAAGAGCAAACAAATGTATAGAATGGCAAACCTAAATACTTTGAGTTACGTTCTGCTTTGAGATAGGTGTATGCCACTTTCCTCTAGTTTTGGCATATTGCAATTAATGCTTTGGTTTTCTGTGGGACTCCTAAATCTGTGTTTTTGGACAGCAGGAGTTGATTCAATTCAGTATACTTAGATTAGTATATGGATGGCATTTGTAAAACCTTTTCCTAAAACCTTACCATGCGTTTTGGAACGTTAAGATAATACATCGATGAAGCACTCACTGAACTGTAAAACTGTCATTTTGTTTTTGTCTTGTTTCTAGCCCCAGCTCTGCAAGTCTAATGCCAGATGAATTAGTACACTTCCTTCTGACAGCTATAGATAGAATGCTTCCTTTCTTCCCTCCTCTGTCCCTCCTGTACCTTTCCAGGGAGAGGTTGAACAGCTTTCATTCTGCTATCTGTAGAAGAGAATTGAAAAATTACACCCTACTGGCTTCTGAAAGCTAATTCCTTCACCTTCTCTGCTTTTGGGTTTGTTTTGTAGTGTTCTTCCCAGAGTAGCTTCCTCCTCAGTAACTTTTCCAGCACAAAATGTGTTAGCCAGATTCTCAAGATTTTCTTAATTTCCCTAGATGTTCTGCAGCATGTCTATTTTTTCTAGGGTATGTTAAAAATAGTTTTCTATATATCCTCAAACAACAGTGATCTAGTTGAAGCCTCAAATTAATTCTTTGGAGAGTATCACTTATCCTTGCTTTGAGTCATACTCTCATTGCACAATTTATGAGAACCAGCTTTCTGGAAGAAATAGTGAGATGTAAAAACTGTAATAAATGAGAATAGCTCAACAGCAGAAAAAATAATTTCTAATGGACCTATGGAGTAGGCAGGTCTAATGATGCCTTCATTTTTTTTGTTCAATACATATCTAATTTTAGAATTGAGCAAGTACCTCGTACCCATGAAACGGCTTCAGGCATAGTGTTGAAAAATGGCTCATGCCTTCCTGCCATACACCCTAAATAAAATCTGTTTTCTTTTTAAGTGAACCTATAGACACCATAACTTATATGACTATATAAACTTGAGTGTTAGACCTACAATTCTCAAGGGAAATAACAGATACATCTAATTCCTTTCTGTTTTTTTTTTTATTTAATAGTAAATATTTTGCCATATCACAGTTGCACTGCACAGCGTTAGCAACTTAAACAATCAACTAGAATATAAAAATTATTGAATTATTGTAATGGTTTTGCTTTTGTAACCATAGAGTGGCTGAATCATAGCAGGTATTGAGAGGTCACACTAGTAGGGACATTAAGTCTTAGTTAAATCATCAAGTTTCCCTGAATACACAGAAAACAACATAACACTGTAAGTCATGGACCTGAGCCTAAATAAATGTACTTTCCTTTCTCTGATGTGCATGAGTTGGCTTTGCAGCCAACTAGCTTGACACAGAAGCCAAGATACAGTGGGAGAAGATGGTGTCTTGTCAGTCTCTCACCCACATTGATTCTCATCTCAGCCCTGAAACTGTTCTCTCCAAATGGTCTGCCACCTCACAGAATTGGTAACTGTGAAGTGAGGAAGGACATATACTATCCATTTTACTATCAGAATATTTTTTTCCTGTTCTTCAGATTTTGAAGTCCTTAGCATGGCACAAGATTGATGGCTTTCATTGGTTTTCCTTTGTGTTTTATGAATCTCTAGATGAATGGGAATATAAACAGGTCAGTCAAGAACATGTGAAAGCAGGTAAATGATAACAGTTTTCCCCACACAGATCTAGTGGTCATGCCTGTTCAAAGGTGCACCATCTGATAATTAGGGAGGAAATAGATTTTTAATTCTGACAATCAGTGCTAACATTCTGAACTATTTTGAAACCAGTGTAAGTCTACTAAATCAAGCCTCTGAAGTCAATTATTGTTAAAAGTTAATAACATGACTGAAGCCACACTTCAAATTCGGGGTTTTAAAATAGCTGCTTGTAAGTGGAGCCGTAGATGACTTCTTGGTGAGAATGTATAAAGCTCACAGAAAGTGCAATATACACTCTCAAAAGCAGTGAAAATTAAAAAGCCACTTTCCATAACGTAATTTTTAAATTTCAATTAAGAAGAAAAATAGTGCTTTAGAACTTAATTTGGATTTTTTTTAACAGTTGACCTATGGAGATCCTCTGCACTGAAACTACAGAAATAACATAACACTTTTGAAACAGAACGTACAAACTGACACAACTATATCCTATGGCATACTGTAGATATTGTGAATAAACTAGTGAAAACTACCATGCACAGAGTCATGTTCTGCTATAGTTGTGCTTTGAAAGTAATTAGCATCAAAAGCTGTCAGTGCCTTGCCTTTACAGCTCCTACTTTACTTCTGCTGTATACCTCTAAGAAAGCCCTGGCCAGTGTATAACTTTTCCTTCCAAGCCATACCAGAGTTGTATTTAGACTCTGTTTCAATGATCCACTATCTAGATGCTACACACACACAAAAAAAAGTCACTATTTGGCCATATTTCTCTGAATATCTCACTGAGCTGTGAAGGTTTGTTTACAGAGTTGCTCAGCAGCTTTATTTTCCACTGTCTTCAGTTGCTGGCTCTTTCTTCTTAGAAAAGAAGGACCTATGAAAAAGAGAATGTGTAGACTACTTCAAGAGTAAACTGCTGTATATTTGCTATTATTTAGTTCCATTCAGAATAGGTGTTTCAATTGATTTCTAAACATTTCTCTTAGAAAGACAACTGAATTTACCTAGTTAAAACAAAATCATTCCCCTTTTAGGATTTTCAAAGCAGCTGAGGCAGTTGGGTGCCCAACACTCACTGACATTTAATGGCTTTTGCCAGTCTAATTCCTCTAAGCCTTACAAAAAATACCAGCCTTGTGTGCAGCTGTGGAAAATTTGTATTCATTACTAATACCCATGCCATCATCTTAACACATAATTAAAAAAATAAAGGCATGCCAAAATGCTACAGTATTTCTGGGAAAAGGGGGAGATCTGCATACAGGGATCTTCCATGGTTGGGAGTGAGGCAAGGAAAAAAAAATTAAGGTCTTAAGGAAGATGCAAATATTTTAGCATCATCTGAACCAGAATTTGCCTCAGAATGGAATATAGAAAATTCTAAACAATTTGATTTAGGAAAATGAGACTGTCATAGGACCTATTTTGTAATGATCACGTACACAAACTTTTGCAACGTTGCACTTGATTATCAACCACACTGCTAATTAATGTCAACAATCACACTGGTGCCAATAGGAGTATTATTCATATATGTCTAAAAGTCTTGTCATTTATTTCTGCATTTCACTCTCATAGCTTTCATTTTTACAATAATGTCATCAAAAGGATAAAGGATTTCATCCTAAATGGAACAGAATATAACTATATTAAATACATTATAAAATATTTTTTTCCTGTCCTTCAAATTTTCCTAAACTGTCAGGCTACAGATTCTTAAGAGCCTTCTGGCACTCGTAGACTTAAAAATTTCATATTAGAAGTGAAACTTAGAGTTTACTCAATTACTGTTTTCTGAAATAGAAAGCCAGAATTAGTCAATGTTCCACAAACATTTAAGGACATATAAGGGTGAACACCATCATAAATATCACATTGGAAATAGGAAATATGAAATATGTGAGCATTTACAGGCAAACTGGGATATTTTGGATTTCACACTCTGTTTCATGAATTAACATTGGCTAGTTAATATTAATTTTAGCCTTTTTGAATTAACAAGATCTGCCCCAGTGCCAGCGCTGGAACTGTCTGGAAGTGAATGAGAAAGAGGCCCCAGATTACACTATTACTTACTCAAAAACATTCCTGAATGCTTTTAAACTGTGTCTTCATGGAAAATCTTTTGCTGTTATTGAAAATAACTGTACAATAATCTTATTTTAGTGTCAGATGTGTAGATAAAATGGCTGCAGTAAGGGAATGGTGACATGCTTGGAAATTTTTATGAACCCAAAACCATACAGCCCCAATCTATCAGACCTCAACAGAAATGCTTTTAATCACGTGTTTTGTAGCAATAGTAGGCTTTCTAAATGAAGTTACTTAGAGACATAAAATTCATACCTACAAGAAAGCCTTCTATTTCCCAGACTTATGCTGTATCATCTAGAATCTTTTCTAGAGGAGCTTTTATTAAGAAATCTATTTTGTGTGCTAGTTACTGAACCATGAATTTACAGCAAGTATATGCTGTGTTTTCTAGCAGCTAGACAAACAAATCTTTTTTGGGCTAGTCTCATCCCATCCATTTCAGAAAAGACAAACAGAAAATATTCTGAATGCTAAGGCAGATAGCAAACCGAATCTGTTTTAAGTAGAGGATTTGCAAGACTTGATCCATACCTAGTTTCAATACAGCCTATTTTCAACACTTCAGGAAAGAGCTGGCATCAAACAAATCATCTTCATGACATCCCTCTCATGACAGCATGACAGCTCCTGTGCAGATGAGGAAGGGACAGATCCTAGGCTTGTCTGCTCCTGGATGCCTGGATGTTTTGACAGTGACAATTTGGGCATATCATATTGTTCTTCCTCGAAGGAATTCAGACTGAAGGACAAAGAGCACAGAGGTCACTGCTGCAGGCCTGTTGTTTAGTATAACTCCAGGCATTTTTTAGACCACTTTTAGGATGATTTTCAGATCATGGAAGACTGCCATGGGCAAGTTCTTGTGGGAACTCATGATCTGTTTGTTGGTGCAAATTTAACTCATTTAACAAGATATGTCTGTTTATTTTAAGAAGGCTTATGGTGAGAACTCTTCTGATGCTGCTTTTTATTATGTTATTCTTTCTGTTCAAAGAATAGGAAGGGGTTATACATTCAAACTTATTCTTCAAAGTTGCTTCCTGAGCCAGCAACTTTTCTCATGTGGAAGCAAGAGATTATTCTGCCACCCATCCAGCCCAGTAACTAACACAACCACACAGAACGCAATGCCAGCATAGAGGATCCAGCTTTTGTCCCAGGTTAGCGCTGCACAGTGTAAATCCATTGCTAATGCACCATTTTAATAGAAAGTGTCTACTCTTATAATCCATGATGTAACTCTGAAGACTGTAATACTATAAATCATAAATCAATAAAATATTTTATTTTATACCACGGACAAGTTTTGCACAATTCTGAAACTGATCTGTGAAGACTAGTTATGTTTAGATAAAAAATAAAATTCTGCTTTGTAAGGGGAAGAATCAGATATCAAAACCCATCAATATTTCTAGTCAAAAGGCTAGGTGTTTTCTTCTATATTCACAGAAATTATGTGCATAAACTGGAAAATTTTGCTAGCCCACACTAAGGCAAATATGCTCAACATCCTCAACACTCGCCCTAAGCCTTCACATTTACTAGGATTTCTGCCAACATTGGCTCACTGGCCCCTATCATTCCTTTTACTGTGGTTAAACCCTTGCTACAGAGGCCCTAGACATCCAAGACCAGTGTGAATTGCAGAAACATCCTTCTGTATTCAGTCCCGTGTGCTGGCTGGCTAATGCAGAGTGCCGAATCGTAAGCCATTCCAGGCTGTGTGCCAGCACTAACTCCAGTCCTCCCTTGGGCTTGAGATGTCTGGACAGCCTGAGATGACCAAGGAGAAAATCCAAGGAGCTATGACTAAGTCTCCATTTAGAACATTGTTTCATCCATGTCTAACCCTATGTCTTCAGCCTTTACTGCGTGTCAGCCCACATCTATTACCAACCTTAAAGCTCATTTGCTACAACATAGTGCTGATAATTTGAAACTCAGTTCAGGGTTCCCTTCTCCTGAACCCTGGTTGTTACACTGTACTTCTCCATAGGTCAGCTCCCCCATCTGAGACCCAGCTCACTGGCTTAAACCCAGCTGTAGTGCTTTAGCACTACGGGTCAGGTCCTTGCTGTCCTCAGCTTTAATCATCTCATTAAACATGAGCTGGAGAGATTGGACCTAGTCAAGAGGTCCCTTCCTGATTTATCCATGTGGAAAGCTTTTCTACCCTGTGGAGTTACAGTTCTACAGTCCTCAACAAACCTGAACCCTAATTTCAACCCAGCAATAAACTGATTTTCCTCTAATCTGAAGTTCTTGGCAACTAAAAGAACCTAATTAGGGTGTTTCTGTTGGCACTAGATCTTTTTCTGTGAGGGTGAAACATATTTCAATTGTACGTAGTTCAAGCTCCTTAAATACTGCCAGCTAAAACATGAATTTGAACTTAACTGAGCATCCTCTGGGCAATGGACCTGGGTTTAAGTCCAACATTTTGACCCTGTCAAAACTAGGCAAGCAGCTTCATATGGAGCTGCTGGTTACTGGACCTCATCCTCCTTAAACTTAACCTTAACACTAATATTAGCTTTAACTTAATCACAAACCAGCAACTGCTGCCACCACCAGCAGAATAAACTTATATCATAGAGCTCTATCAGTTGAAGCAATGGTCCTGCTGCAATCTCTTGCCCTAGCCTGGAACTTTCTTTCACCAGTCTTATGAAGGACCTGAGCCAGAACCAGACCTATGATTGTCTATTTCTGGATTATTTCTACAAAAAATCTCAGTTTATGATCTGTCATCTGAGTCCAAAACCTCAGCGAAGTCTCACCTGCATTCATTGCATGCTCAACATCTTTATTCTTGGCACTTCATTAATGCGGCTTAATAAATTGACACAAACTACAACAATTACTTGTTTTGAAAAATCTGCCTTTCAGACTCAAAATCATGAACAACCTAAGCAGAAATTTGCATTTATCTGACTCATTTCCCTTATTGCAGCAAGATGCCAGCTCTGAGTGAAGGACAGAGACTGTCCTGTTTTGGTTTCATTTACTAGGAAATCTGGGCTCCCTAGTACAAAAAAGACAGGGATCTCCTGGAGAGAGTCCAGTGGAGGGCCACAAAGATGATAAAGGGCCTGGAGCATCTCCCCTATGAGGAAAGGCTGAGAGAACTGTGTCTGTTCAGCCTTGAGAAAAGAAGACTCAGAGGTGATATTATCAATGTTTATAAATATCTTAAGTGTGGGAGTCAAAGAGACATGGCCAACCTCTTTTCAGCAGTCTGTGGGGACAGGACAAGGGGAAATGGCCATAAACTTGAGCACAGGAAGTTCTGCACCAGTGTGTGAATGAACTTCTTCCCAGTGAGGTTGACAGAGCACTGGAACAGGCTGCCCAGAGAGGTTGTGGATTCTCCTTTTCTGGAGATATTCAAGGCATGCCTACCTGTGAAGCCTGCTTTGAGGGGCCTGCTTTGCAGGGGGGTTGTACTCAATGATCTCTAGAGGTCCCTTCCAAACCCTACAATTAAAAAAAAAAAAAAAAAAAAATGCAAAGGATTTGCTTTGAGCCTTTGGAGTGCAAGCTTACAAGGAGTGAATGGTACTGGCCAGAAGGGGCAGATAGGTAACTGCTTGGCAGTTCCTCTTGCTTGATAATTTGGTGGAAGCCTTCTGACTTCAGGTGGTTTCTCACTTGAATTAGTGGCTAATGCCAGACAGAGCAGCTAAGACAGATATGAGATATGGATGTATTTTTTATATTTTTTTAAATATAAATACAGCTTCCTTGTTCTTTATACAAATAAAAATTCAGGGTAAAATCAGTGAAGTGTTTCATTAAACATAAGAACTGCAAAATATAATTATTACTACTAAAAACATATATCCTGCTGGCCACTGCATGCATGAAAAGCCAGTCATCCAAAGTGTGGTGTTACAATTGTTTGATCTCTCTGAACAGTTTTGTGAATATTGCTGAGATCAGTATCCAAAGCCAAACCCTCAGACTAACATCAGATGCCAGGTGGATGGTGTCTCTGGACTTAATACAGTCCAGCAATATTCTCTCATACAGGGCTGCTTTTCAATTTGTATTTTCCACTCAAGAAGGTCAAATTTTAATTTGCATTAGGCAATAAACATGTGAGCTGCACCTAATAAATGAATCTCATTTGAAATAATGCCATCATAAAGTTCAGTTATCACAGTTTCTCCTTTCTACTGAAAACAAAACTTAATGGAAGAGGACAATGCGTACAAGTTGACTATTAAGCCAAACTCCAAGCAGTGGTTTCTCTTATGCAATAGTCAGTTCACAATAACTGTTGTGATGTATTCCTTAGACAAAGGAAAGACTACAACCTATTGCATTGGAGCAAGCTATGTACTGTGAAGTCCACGTTCCAATTTTAAGAGATAACAAATATGTCAGGTCACATTCCATCCCAAGAAAAAATTTGTGTCATTGCTCCTTTTCAAAATACTGGAACACTTCTAACTTACTCCATGTTATAAATTACCATGGCATTAGTAAAAACCTCAAAAGATATTTTATGTATACTAGTTATTTTTTTTTTAAAAAGAGAGATTATAGAAATGTACTTACAAATGAAATAGTCAACAGAGTGTGAGGGTGTGTTTGCTGGGGGAAAGGGGAGGTTTTAAATGGATGACAATATAACAAATTAATAATAAATAACCAAAATAAACAGCAAATAATAACAACAAAGCACCAAATAAATACCAAATAAGCAATAAAAACACAATTATCAATCATCAGATTTCTAATAACAACATCAACCTTCAGTATTCTACCAGCAACCTCATCAGAACAGGGATTTCATTCTTTGCAGCAAGTAAACCACTCCTTTATATCCAACATGCAGCCAGAGGAATGAGTTTCTTTTTCTTAAATATTCTCCCTTGAATCTTCAAGATAAATGTAGTTTTTTCTATTACTCATCTGCAACAACAAAACTGAGCTCAGCAGGTGTGTGGGAAACTGAAATAAACTGTGAGGAGGCTGAGATATGTCAGTCTGAAAGTAATACCTCCTGTTTTTTTACATAGAAACAACAACAGAAACAAAGAGCACAAATACGCTACTTGATGGAACAAATTCTCAGCTACAGAACACTCTTTTTCAACATAGTCATCACCACTGGCTGTGCATTTTTGCCAGTGATGAACAAGAGCCCGCATGCCATGCTCATAAAAATCTGCACCACTGGAGGTGAACCACTGTCGCTGTTGTCACTGCTGAAATGCACCACCCATTGCCTCACTGTGCTCACATCCACTGTTTGGTCTCCATAAACATTCAGCAAGTGTTGATGAATGTCAACAGTTGCAATTTTTTCCACATACAGGAATTCAGTGACACACCTTTGCTTCATACACCCTTCCATGTCAGACGCCATTTTGTCAGACTGCCTCTCTGCTGCTCTGTCACGCAGCAACAAATGGTAATGTAATATTGACAGGGAAGGCTCATCCTCTACTGCCATACCACAGACATTCACCTCTGATGCTATGGACCAACAGAATAAAATAGGAGGCATCACTTTCAGAGCAACTCTTGTATTTGAATTGAAAAACCTACTCTCAAAAAATGGTCAGTTGTAACAAAGTTAAAGATGTATAATTTCTTTAGGTCAGTGTGATACCTCGTGCTTTTAAAATCAGGAAGGAGAGATGTTCGTTATCTGAGGGAATAGTTTTTTTCAAAATATCTTTCCATAAAGTACAAGCTCTCAGGAAAGATAATTTTCTACTTGTTCTTGTAGTAGTCTTCTGGCTACATCTGCTCAAGAAAACTGATTGTGCCTAGGAATGTGTTTGGGCTGTGAGGCCAAGTGGCCTGAGGTGGCCTACATCCATGCTAGACAACTGCTGGTAGCTTCCAAAACAAGAGTTTCCAGGGCTCTGCCCACAGGAAGCATCTACTCCAATAATTTAACTGCCAGAGCTCCAAAACGTGCCAGGAATTGCCCGGGTACAGAATTTTTTGGAGGAGGTTGAACTTATGCCAGGTGAAGGTCTGTTTACTAGCACAGACACTCACATCCCAGTGCTGGCAACGTTCCCAGTCATGCTTGCATTTACTAATAGAGACAACAGCATTTCAAGGGGGCCCACATATTAGGGATTTACTTGGTGTGTTTATGACCAGTATTTCATGTCCTTCTCTTAGTGGTGCCCTTGTGACATGAGAAAGAGGGGATAAATGTGGAGTGCTTAGGCTGTTTAATAATGCCACTTTGCAGGAAGCATGTTACAGGTAAGACACACAATGGGAACATTAGATAACTGCAAAAGAAGAAACCGGCCCATAACTGGCTGTGAATTCTAAACAGAACAAAATCTAAACAAAATATTTTAGAGGCTTCCTTTATCCCACTGAATTCCATCAAATTACATGTGCTTTCCTGTGTTTTGGCACTGGAAAAAGGTACAAAACTGCCTTCTAATTCTGGAAACATGAGAAATACGTATGTCCTCTACAACATGTTACTTCAGGTCTGCTATTCAACTCCTCAAGCAATCCATGTCATTCTGACATCTTCCCACCTCATGACAAGAATGTAAGATCTTACCTCAGGGAAACTGGTTTGTTCAGTGGGGCTTTGCAAGGTATGACACAAGCTAAGTGCAACACTACATCTTTCAGTGTTTGTCTTGACTTCTGTTCAAAAGTGGAAACCCTTCAGGAAAACACTTTGTCAAATACCTCTTTTGTGCAGTCCTCAGTATGTTCTAAGAGTCATGAAAGCTTTCAAGGATGAAAAAAGTCATAAATGTGCACACATATGGTTTGTATCTGAGTGCAGGATGTATGGGAAACATTGAGGAAGGAACAGAATTTACATATTGGGCTGTCATACTCAGTAATAACAACAACAAAAACACTTTCTACCTGCAGCCTGGTCAGTTGGAATGCTCTGCTAAATGTGATCACTGGAATGACTGGCTAATTTTTGAAAAACACTGTCTGTAAATGAGCTGGCTGCCATTCCATTGTAGATAATTGTTTCAGAAGGAACAAAAAGCACGATGAGGCCATGTGAGGCCAGTGAGAGGAGAGGAGGGAAAGTCTGGATTAGAGACTTCCTGTATGAAAAACATCTGCACTGGAACTGGAGGTGCTGCACTCCTGCAGCATGGTCTTAGATATCTGCAGATATTACACATCCAGCACTCACTACTCACGTGGCCTGCCCAGGTACGCTGTTTTGGTAATCCAGGGATATGAAAGCATATACAGAAACATGCTCCTCCTTTTCCCAAAGGCAGGGGCCCTATTCAGTGGAGCATACTGAAAATAAATATTCAAAAATACATATTTTTTTTTTGTTGTCAGTTTAAATTTGGGTTCCCTTGAAAATAAAATACTGTAGATTATTCACTTTATATTTCATTCAGAACGGTAGTATGCATGAGGCATAAGGGCCTGTGTTTGCACTGCAAAACTGAATAGGAACTATTTTCGCTTCAAACTGCATCCTGTCAGTTCTGGAGAGAATTTTAAAGAACATGTTGCATAAATATATCGCACCTGAAGTGAATCAGCAGGAGTCACCAGGAGACACACAAAATCAACATTTTTTCAGATTTCTGTTAAGAAACTGTTTTAAAATTTGATGGCCCTTATGTTTTCCATTTCACAGACAACAGACTTCTTTAGTGAGTGTGCCTGGGAGGATCATCCTGAAAATCCAAGTGGTTATACATTATAACTCATCCTGCTGACATCCTTCAGGGCCCCAACTTCCTAAGGCTACCTTTAGCATTTATCTCAAATTAATTCTCACCAGCACACTCTCCCTCATTGATCCCAGCATTCTGTACACTGGCTACCAAAGTAACAGAAACAGAAGGCAACTCATTCAAAGGTTTGCAGCACATAATTTCCAAAAGAATATTTCCTACTTACATAATGAAGGATCAACAGGATAGGCAAGACACTCCTATGGTTTAGGAATTACATTAGGAAAAACATGATTCAGTATGGCTTATGGTAATAAAGTTACGGGAACAGAGGCAGAGAAGGAAATACAGAGTATCAGGAGAAACTATTTCTGTTATGATATCTTACCACTGTGAAATTACCACTATGTACATAGTTCTGGTATTTATAGTTCCAAAAAAAAATTGTAAAAGAATCACAACAATGCTGCAATAACTGGACGGCTACCTTGCAGGACACTAATGGAGATCAAGTGGTTTGGCTTGCCCAAAATATGGTGATCAGTTTGGTCTGCAAGAAAGTAGCAAAGCATTCTTAATTTAACCATTACATACAAAATAAGATATAGAGTGATTGTTCAAGGATAAAGAATCAAAAATGGAATAAGAATTAGTAATAGCTCAATAATAAATATTAGCA
Organism: Numida meleagris; assembly: GCF_002078875.1. Taxonomy (NCBI): domain Eukaryota; kingdom Metazoa; phylum Chordata; class Aves; order Galliformes; family Numididae; genus Numida; species Numida meleagris. Next base: position 40,824,585 of record NC_034413.1, on the reverse strand, counting down.
ATTAAAACTTCTTTCATGTTATGAGAGATGGTCAGCTCCTTGGAGACTTTCCAACAAGACTTGATGTCCCTGCTGAAATACAAGCTCAAAATGTGGGCTTGACACACTTAAAATAGTTTGCAAGCCAGAATTATCCTATTTTTCATTTCTGACTTTGTGTGTAGACAGTGAAACTTGTGTCAACAGCAAGAGACAATCTGTCCAACAGATGGGCCATGAGCCTGAAGGAACACTGCACATGTATGAAGGGATAGGATCACACCATAAAGGACAGATATTGGCCATTCCTACCCAACTCTTCCTGAGTCAGTAAGAGATGTGGTAAAGAACAGATGCTCATTGGCAGGAGTGATATCAACTGGTGAGTGGGAGCTGAGGAAAGGCTGTAAACAAGACACTTTTCCAAAGCCGCAAGATCTCTGTGGAAGAAGAGCTGGTTTCTCCTCCACATGCAAGGCATCAGAGCTTCTCCTCTCCTCTTCCATTTGCACTGAACTGAGGCAGGAGCATGTTTCAAGCCAGCTCCTTCTGGCCTCGCGTGACCCTACCAGAGAAGATGACAAGAAGGAGCCTCACTTGCTAGACGCAGCTTGCCAGTGGGTGCAGTCACTGAGAAATTCCATGTCAGACTCTGTGCCTTGACTGTCTGCCAGTGATCCGGCATGCCTGAGCCCTGGTTCAGACACGTATATGGCTGAGTGACTTCAGTGTGCTAGGAATAAGATTGATGCAGTAAGCACGGCTAAAGCTCTGCATATCCAATTGAATTTGCATAAACAAATGCTCTTCCACAAACACTACTGGATTCTTTCTAGCTGAGATAAACCATTTATATAAGTTTTATTGCTCTGGCATAATACAGCTACTAAAATCTATATTCTCTTTTTCTTATTATATCTGATATTTACAAATTATGCAATTTCTCATTACTAAAAAGGATAACTAGATCTAAAATCAATTCCTACTTTAAATCTTTATTTCCATTTGCCATTTGGGGATCACCATTCCACAAAACTGATACATGTGCTTTCAGGCTGGAAGTAATTTTATTTGTATGGCATTAATTGTTGTTCTGAATCATAAAATCCAATGAGGAAACCTCAATTTCTGCTATAATTGTTTCCACTTTAAAAAACAGGTCATTTCCAATATATAAACATCCATGCTGACATCAGTATTGCCTTGTAGGATGAAATAATACATTCTATGTTTGGCAAGAAAAAATCGTTCCATTTAAAATAAAAGAGCGTCATGTTCCCAAAATTTATCTCCTTAGGAAAACACAGTAACAAATAAGGCATGCAAAACATGTGTTATGGTTTTGTGATTTTTTGTTGTCAGTATTCCACATCATTACATCATGTAAGGTACGGGCAGTTAAAGAGTTAATTCCCTGATTACTGCAA
>NC_034413.1:40699910-40817529 GCF_002078875.1 Numida meleagris | reverse complement strand
GATTTTCAGCCTGTAAACTCTCTAATATAATTCTACTAGCCTCATTTTGATATATTTAGTAAAGTTGGTTGTTCCTCCTCAGATTGGTGCCGCTGCTTTTTTTTTTTTTCTTTTTCCCTCTTTCCCTTTGTCTTCCCAGGTGACGGCTCCGCGGCTTCTCTGCCGCTTTAGCCACAGGACCGCCCGGGGGCTGGCCCTTACCGCCGGCAATTTTTTTTTTTCCTTTCCTTCCTCTTTTTTCTCGTTTTTTTTTTCTTTCGGGCCTGTTCCCCTTGTCACGGACGCAGACCCTTAGATAATACCGTGACAACATGACATGCAATTTTTGCTTTAACAAGAATCTATATACATTAGTTTGTATCAGAGATCTTAAAAACCTTTCTTTATGTGCTTTAGTACATTTACATTGCTTCTGCAAATCCAGGGCCTTTTGATTGCTCAACCCTGTGCAGTAATGATAACTCTTGTCCTAAAAATAGCAGGAGTAGACATAATAGCATCAGAGAACTGCACTGCAATTCAGAAGGACTTTTTCCTTGCTCTGTAGCTCCTCCATAGGTACTAAGTATAACTGTATGATTAGGTTTTCACTCCTGATAGCCTCACATTTGCAACCAAAAAGGAGCAGAAAGTTCTTGTTTTGAATGGAAGGCTGCAGTGGAATAGTCAGTGGCCAGCAGACAGCAGCAGGAGGAATATCTCTCCTTGCTCAATATCCATCTATAAATTTCGCTATTCATTACAGTTGCGTTTGGGAGAGGGAAGGGCAAGACTGAAGGTGATTTGGATGTAGAACTAAAACAATACATTGTGAAATCTGGTTTCAGCTCTTAAAGAAACAATGTTCTAAAAACTGAGAATTGTGATGATAAAATTCTTGCAGAGATAATATGTTACAATTTATCCTACCTAATCAGCTATTCCAATGCATTGCTATCTTGCTACCTGAAAGAAATACAGGTCTTGAAAAGGTGGCATCAAAAGTAATGAATGTCTGGGCACACAAAAAATGCGCTGTAGCAGAAGTCTCTTGACCATGCTGGTAAAGAGTGTATAAATCATCAGAAAGGGGCTATAGGGCTATCAATCAGTCTATTTATGATTAGATCACTCAAACTTGTCCTTAGATAAAAGCAGAGAATGAACGGGGCTCCAAGCAGACAGTCAGTACTTTCCATCTAATGCAGCTCGGGAAAGTGATCTCAGCCTTCGAACAGTAAATGTCTCAATGAAGGAAAGCCATGGGCTCTCTCTGTGTGAAGAAGAGCAGACATAACTGGTAAGAGAAAGCAAATGCAACAAATCAGCAAGATGTCAGCATAACCTTTGGAAGGAGAAAGAATGTGACACAGAACAAGTTAATCCAAGTGAAGAGATCTGGTGCATTTTCGTTCTTGGCAGGGGCAGCTCAAGCTAAAAGCATCCCTGACTCAACAGTAACTTTGATCGGCAGCAAGCCTCTGCACAGGAGTTGCACAGCCCAGCCAAAGCATGCGGCCTACCTGAAGCACAGCATGAGGTTCATGACTACTCCATCCAACAGCAGTGCACTCTGAACCTCCCAGCTTAGCTCAAAGCTGCACAGCTGAACTTGCAGTGCTATGCCTGAGCTCTGCTTTTGGCTGCCTGAGGACGAAGCTGTACTTCATCCTTCTGCTGCAGTTTAGCTGGAGCTGTGTCCTAAGCCTATGCAGACCTCTGAAAACCCTCTCAGTGCCAATATGCCCAGCATTTAAGGAACTGGATGTGTCTGTGCTGCATGAACATCTTTATGCTCGGTGCGTTTAGAAATGATATTCAGCATTCCTCTGGGTTGGGGTGGGATTGAAGCCCTGTTTCCACAGGAAGCCTTTCTGGCTTTTACTGCAGAACTGTGCTCCTCTGCACACCACTGCCTCACCTTCCTATTTAACAGGCAGAGCACACCCAGCCTATCTGGCTGAAAAATGTTTGATATTTCTACAGAAGAGATAGAAGTTAGTGTATCCATTGCAGTGAACACCACCAACATACAGCAGCCTGGCAGTGCCTGAGTAGCATAGTCCCCAGTGAAAGACCCGTTGGTTGTGTAATACTTTCAGTAGTTCTGAAAGCAGGAAATGTACCAGTTTTTCCTTTCTTTTCTCAAGAAAACATCTTTCTTTTCAAATAACCTCTAGAATTGCTACACATCTGTGTGACAGGGAATGTCAGAGCTCATGTCCTCTGTAGACTGTTGGAGAGAAAGACACCGTTAAGTCCAAAACAAGGTCCCACTTGCAGAACAATGAGTTATTTTGCACGTACTGAGCTTTTCTCATGCTGATATGGTTGGATTGCCTTAGTTATTTAATAAGATAAAGATGAGTTGGAATTGAAAGTGTCTGTCGGGATTTCTGGTTTCCAGGAAGTGTCAGCCCTGCTCACTCTTTAAAACTGAAAAGAAGAAGAATTACACTCCTGATCCCTGTTAGGATCTGCCTCACTCAAGATGTGCCAGGATTTTCTAATAGCACTCCACCTCGTTAGCTTGGGTTAGTTGAGGCTCCACAGCAGTGCTTCATGCTCATCTATCTTGTCAGGTAGTCTAAGCAATGTTTTAACACTGGGGAGAAGACAGGTGTATTGCTTGGGTTTTTGAGATATTCCAAAGTGTAGGAGGTAAGAGTGCATGTTACAAGCACAGCTGCAGAACATCAGAAAATGACCTCTCTTCACTGCAAGTGCAGAAGCACATCACGGCTGCCCATGCAGCAGGGTGCACTCCAGGCAAACCTCCCCTGATGTAGTTGGAGGGACACAGGTCACCTTTCCTGCCCTGTGGCCATCCTCAACTCATTTCCTGTTGTTTAGCAAAGGACAGGCTTAACAACTGAACAGCATGTTTCATTTATAAAGTATATGTCTGATTGTCTACGGTTCACATTGATTAAACACAATTAATTGTTAAATTCAAGTTCTTCTTACAATAAAGACTGAGAAATATGCAGGTATGACTGTTAATTTTCTCTTAAACATTGGAAGACACCGCTTTTATTGTTTAAGTTAAAGGAATGATTCTTTAGAATCAGATTTCCACTTCAGCAGAGCATATGCAGGCAAAAATATGGGAGCTTGCAAGTTTTCTGTGAGATATGTTTCTTGGTGCTGGGCTATACATAAAATGTTCCTTAAGGTAAATGTGCAGGTTGAACTAGCAGGCAAGGACCAGCCATAATTCTAGTTTTCAAAGTTGTGCTGTTTTGCTGGCTATCTGGATACTGCACTGATCAAATTGTATGAGATGCGCAGTATGTGCTTCAAGAATTTAATCATATGACCAAATTTGTCATTTCTGTCTCACAGGCTAAAGCTGAAAACAGTTTATTATTGAAAACATTCACTATTCTACCACTCAGGCAATTCCAGAAAGTCCTTCAGAATAAAATATTTCTTTCTAAATTGGTAGATATAGTATCTTCTTTTCTCATACACTTCTTCCAATGAGGAGAGTGCCTATGAATTACCAATAGAGATATGTGGAGCAATGTTCTCATATTTCTCTTTTTGCAGAGAGGGAAGCAACCAAGCATACATAAGTAGGAAGTGTGTACTCATTTTTCTTCTTTCCTTCTTTCTGCCAGTTTAATTTGTATGTATGTGTCAGAGAAGAGAATGACAGTCCCAGACCTTGCAGCTCTTGACTATAGCAGTTCTTGAAATATGTATTTCAAAAAGCAAGGATAACTTGATCCTTCATGAGAAATTTTAGTATGAGGAAATAAATTAAGATCTAGGGGAAAAAGTGCATCATTCTTGATTTCTATGATAATGAAATGAATATCTGAATGTATGATCTTTCTACACATAATTCCAAAACCTTTGTACCAGGAATGACAACAAGTCTGTGCCACATCATTCAAGGAATATCCACAGCTAGTAATTAATTCAGCTAAAAAATAAGTGCTCCTTGACTTTGTTTTTAAGCAGTGCTGGGAAATACACTTTAGCCATGAACCATTTTAGTGAATTAAATTAATTCACAATATATGTCTTCAAAATTTTTTTTCTTAATTCAGAAGGTGAAGTGATTTATGTAATATCTAGATGTTTTTATATAATTAACCAAGCTAATTCTCTCTGAAAGGTTCACACAAGAATTCCTTGGGGATATGGAATTCTACTTGATGGTCCTTTGATGGAGATAGCCTGGTTAATACACTGAAAGACATTTTGAGAAGGTGGGCAGCAGATGTGAAATGTATTTTAAGTACCATTTATATTGCATTTAAAATAGTAGTTAATTCAGTAATTATTTTTCTTTTTATTTTTTTAAGCATGTACTACTCTTTTGAATTAGTGTTTTAAAAATAAAGTGTCTTGGCAGAACATAAAAAAAGCCTCCTTTCTTTTCTCCTTATTGCTCACTTTTTTACTCTCCACCTTTCTCATTATTTCTTTCTCCCTTCTAAGCTTTTCCCTCATCACCCATTTACTTATATTAGGACTTACCCTGATCAAAAGCATTCTGATTACTGGCACCTCAGCATCTCTCTCCAATATCCCTACAGCAGCCACTGTACATAACCTCCTATAGGTTATCTTTTTGGACCTGCATTGACCTAGTCCATGGGTCTGTGAAACGGCCATCTTGCCTTTTACTGTAGGGTCACATCTCTACTAGTCAAAACCGAGAGCTCCCGGGCTGCTGGGATTAAGTTGTTGAGCCTCTCAGGAGTAATTTGCTCACTAAAAGCAATCCAGACTGAAAAGTATTTTTTCCTTTGTTTGCGTGACTAAAATGTCCTAATGAATTGGAAGCTTCTGTGCTATTTATAGCTTGTGAAGGTACTAAACCACGTGCATGGTCTTGTATCCAAAAAAACCAAACCAAACCAAACCAAACCAAACCAAACCACACCAAACCAAACTAGAACAAATCTCTGCATTGCCTGTTTATATCCTGTTGGATGGTTTTGGTTGACTATGCCTTGGCTGCCAAAGTTTATTTTCTTTTACACCACAAACTGTAGGGAACTTAGTATCTTGCTGTGTATCTATATGATTTGCCATGTAATCATGTAGAATTAATATATTTTAGTATTTATATTCTTCAAGATATAGATGCATCGCAACTTATTAGGCAGAGTTAAGTGTTTCTTTGCCAACTTGCTGTTTCCTATAAAGCCTGCCAAAATGAAGACAAGTAAATGAAAACAGTCACAATAAAACAGATCAAATGTTCCTTTTCCTGTGCAGAGGGCTATCATGCTGTCAGAAGCTCAGATCAGCACAAACCAAGAAGTGCTTGGCCTAGCCAGAAAGGATTGGGAAGCACATGTATGTGAAGGCCAAAGGGCCTTATCTGATGAGCTGCTCTGATTGTCCAAGAATAATTATTTATTTCACAAAGATAAATAAAATTGTCCATAAAAAGTAAAACTGAAGGCTAGCGTTAACACAGATGACAGAGGAGAGGGAGAAGATCTCTAATATCTGTTAATTCTGGAAGGAAATTACAGATTGGAGATCACAATTGTCTACTGGTAGGAAACTGTGAAACAACATTTTACTGTGGTAGAAGAGCAAATGACTGCACAAGTGTTCCCATTTCTGTCAGAACTTCATAGAGGAAAAACAGTTCTCATGTAAGCCAGAGCTCACAGACTGAAGCTGTTAACTCCTTAATGCATGCACATTCCACAGAATTTACAGCACTGAGCTGTAAACAATGAGTAGCCCTGGCACTATTAGCTTATGCATCAGACTGACTCACCCTTATTAGCAAAGAATTATATCTTAATTAAATTCATGTTCATTAGCAACTGGAGGATGTCTGCAGAAATTAAAATTGCAATGAAACTTTAGAGAGGAAACTGTGAATGATTTAACCAAATGCACTCAAATGCTCTAGAAACAGACAGTTAGGTATGCCACTGATTACAGCACTACCCATTACAGCATGATGCAGATAGCACCACTACAGATCTACAGCAGGGAGCAGAATGAAGCAGTATGTTCTATCTATGTGCTATATATCTATAGCAAAATGAACTTGTTGAAGCAACCACCAGTAGCTGGGATGGGTGCTCCCACAGTGAGTGATCATACCCCTGAATGCAGCCTTGGAGGTTTCACCTCTAGCAGTGCTGAGAGTAAATTGTGTCAGAATGGAGCACATGAATGGAGCAGTAGGCAGCACGTTGCCAAACAGAAAATCCAAAACCGATCAGTAACTGGCACAACGCACACTATCCATCACCTCTGATTAGTTGAAATTAGTGGAAATTAGAGGAAAAGACTCCCACCCCAAGCACTTCTCTGCCATCTGCCCATAGGTCTATCTTTGTGTCCAGTGGATAACTTGTCCATTGCTCCTGGCATAGAACTGTTTTCTGGATGCTTTTACACCCACCTGCATGAAGTTATGTTGGCTGAGTTAAATATAGAAGCTCAGGATGACGAAACTGGTCTTCCAGGTCTTCCAGGTGAATATCTCATCTTGGGGAACCAAATTCCCAGATCCAAGATCAGTTCAGTCATACAATGAGGCAGCTATGGGTTGGTCCATGGTAATCTTCTTGGACACCTGATATGAAAAGAGTTTCCGTGAAAGAGTCAAGGATCATGCAGAATTTCACTGCCCTATCCAAGTCTCTGAGCAAAACATCGCCCACATGAATACTGGATTACATTTTCAAGAAATAGCTTTGTCTTGCATGATGTTGAAGAGCTCAGATGTAACATCGCTTTACCAAAGAGGCTCTGGAATGGGATTTGAAACTGTTGTTAAATGTTGCCAGCAGCAAATCAGTACCCTATGATCATAACTGAAAAGTAGCATATATAATAAACTCAGGATCAGTCTTGTTATCAACCCATGCCATAGGACCTCAGAGGTGGGAGAGATGGCACATGAGGCTAAACTGGCCTTTAAAAGCATTGGTTCAAGCAGAAAATCATGCACACGTTTCATAGGTGAAAGAGGATCCACAAGCACAGAGAACTTAAATGTGCACTGCTGAAAGCCAGAAAATTCAGGTCCCCAATTAAGTGATAAAGTAAATAAACCCACACCATCTCTGTGGCAACCTGGGCAGACATCTAGCACTACCTGGGGTCCATGCACCATTTCTCATGCTGGCCAAAGTCAACATCTACATGGAGCCTCCAGTGTGCACCTTGAAGGAAGCAAGCTTTTATAACTTTTTTTTTAAACTTGTAATCCCCAAAGTGCAATAACTGTCACATGCAACAGAGAGTTAGAAGCAGCATAAGCAAACTTTCCTATAAATATGCCAGCTATTGTTCTTTTCTTGTATAATTATTCACTTGTGTTGGTAGAAATTATCAGGGGAAGTAGATTATTTTATTACACATTATTTATTACATATTCAGCATTCACACTATGCTCACTGATGCAGTCAGCTAAGCCCATGTTCGCCAGTTCCAGGAAAGAAAAATCCCTTGGGTCAGCTTGTAATTCTGGTTATAAAAACAGTGCCTTTCCAGATCTCCTTCTTTCCTAAAAGCTTTGGACTAGAGATAAGCCATGGAAGATGTCCTGAAAGCTGGGTCATCACAGGCCACAGATGGGTCCACAGACCCATCTTCCATGGCAAATAGATACCTCTTTCTCTTTTAAAGTTCTTTTTTTTCTTTTTTTTCTTTTTCTTTTTTGATTTTGCTGCCGATCTGTGATTGAATTCAGTCTGAAATAAGGGAGGAAAAAATGACCTCACTGTGGTGTTTGAGCAGGGCTCAGAAGTGCACTGTACAAACCCATCAGCCAGCATCTCATTTGCCTGTTGAATCTCTGAGTGGAAAAGCTTGTGTGTGGAGTGGCCCTTAAGCACGTTTGTATTCATCAGTGTTTTGTTGTGTGAGTTAATCACAATTAATGCAGAGGATTAGCGAAACATTATTTTTCATGACCAAAATCAAACAAATCCTGATATCTCACTCTACCATGTGACAGAAGCAATGACAAGATTATCCATTTTATATCTTTATAGTTTGGTGTTCAGTTTTCTTTGTTTTTCCTTTTAACAAAACAACAAGCAGAACAGGAACATGTGCATTTTTTCATGACTAGAAGATGCAGATTTTTTCATCACTAGCAAAATCCCATATACATAAGCAAGGTTGGCTAAAGGAGATCCTGATTTAGAGGCTTGAGTAAGGAGCCAAAACTCCTCTCAGCTCCAGCACAGGATTTAAAAAAAAGAAGGATCTAATTAGCTCACACTGCACTGAGTTACATAGATTTTGTAAACAATAATAATTATGTCCCAGGTGGCAGGGTTTTTAAGAAAAAGAATAAAATTGAATTATTCAGCTTACTGTAGAATACATTTAAACAATAATATTCTATTGCTATCACATTTAATGCATTTCCTTAAAATGTGAAATGAGTAAAGAATAAATATGAGCACAGATTGAGAAGAAAAGGATGAGATTCTCTGTGCTTTGGGATTTTCTATTAAAACGGATCCATACATATCCTGAGCTTTCAATAATAGCATTTGCTAGAAGGCTATCTGAAGCAAACTGTGGCTCTTAGCGACATGTTAGTGGTAGCTGCAATATATGCAGGACTCTGGTGATGAGGAGGACTTTCTGCCTATCAGGAAGATGCCTTTGGTGCTGGAAACCCCATTTAGCAAAGAACTGTATTTCCATTGCCAGGTCTGGTCTTCTATGCACCAAGGAGAAATATGGGGTTTATTTGTTGAAATGCTTGCCCATTTTCCAAAGAAGCTGAGCCTCTTCCACAAGGCTGAAATGCTTAGGGAAGACCTCCATCAAGAGAAACTTCTTGGATGTTTATGCATATCTACTCATAAGAAGGCTTAGTGGCCATAAAAAGTGTTTTAGATTTAATTCATTTGCCATTTTTTTATAAAAATCCCAAAGATCTGGAACTAAATGGTCTGCACTCGGTACAAACTGTTAATGTATTCAAGCACTGTTGGATGCCGAAGCAGGAAATCACAGCTTTGTTATATAATGAAGTCTGTCACAAAATAGGCACCACAGTTTTTACCAAGTTGTTGTTGATAGTAATAATTGCTATTGTGAATGTATTTAGCTTCATCTAAAAACACTTCCTTTTATCAATCTTTTTTTTTTTTTTATCAAACCTAGAAGTAGCCTGGAAAAATCTTTTCCTCAAACTCCTAATGTAGTTTAATAAAATTAATTAAATTGTAATTAAAGCTACAGGTTGAGGGTGGTGGAACCACTAAGTTCAGCACAAGGATCCAAACCCCAGTTCCTTTTTGGTTACAGAGGTTTGACTTAGAAAAGAGAAACAGACATTTTGAAATCCTTTGCTCCAGTTGAGCAGTATGCGTGCAAGTGAGTAGTCCTTTGACTTATTCTGGTCCTTGATGGAAAAACCTCCAACTCAGAGAATGCAATTCCAGATGATCCCTCAGCCAACAATGTTTGCCTCGATCCTCCAAATGATGTTGAGGCAAATTGTGCCAGTAATACAGATTTGGACTGAGCAGCAGACAAAGCTGTAAGTGAGAACTGTTCACAACATGGAAGACAATAAACCCTGATATATTTCACAAATAGGAACATATATGTTTGAAAACATTTCTATTAACCGAGATAGGAAATAAAATGAGCTGAACAGCTATTTCGGCTTATGAAATGAGAAAAACAAAACATAGGAAAGGAAATCAGCCTTCAAACAAAACTTGATTAAAGAATAAGACACAAAGCCAGGCTGTCAGTAAAGCACTACAGAACTTAAACAGCTTTTTGAATTACAGACTGGGAATGATACGTGTGTCTTTTGAAACAAGTACACTAGGTCTATAAACTTGCAAGTCTGTGTAAGTTCTACAGATGGCCATGTCAGCTAAGGTTAATTAGAAGTATTCAAAACATATGTCCCGTGAGTATTTTCCAGAAAGAAGTATAGTTGAAGGGAAAATAGAGAAAATAAATAACACAACAAAACTGGCCAAGAAACAAAATGAAGGATGCTTGTCACAAACTCTTCTTGACTGTTTTCCTGAAAAAAAATACCGTAGCTATAGGACTACAAATTTTAAGCACACAATTTCTAATACTCTTATCTGCCTATTTTTGATAGATGATAGTCTTGAGTACCTGTGGAAATAATTGAATGTATTTGTGGCTAGCATTCTTTAGACACATTATAAATTTTCTGGAGACTTTCTAGATCTTCTTTGTGTCTGGAACAGTGTCAATAAGCTATTTAGGCTTTCCATCAACAGAGAGATGCTGCAACAAGCAATCTGCAGTACAAGTATTCACATTCATTGAATACTACGAATTTGAAAATGGATTTCTTCCTTCGCTTCTGCCAGATGAGAGCTAGTGACTATCCTCTCAAAGCTGCCTGGTCTTCATTTGAAACATAACTAATCATAAATGCAATACACTGCCAAGTGGCATTTAGCTTTGTGAGCTGAAGATGTGTGCTTTATTTCTGATATTGAAGATAGGTACTGACTTACCAACAAATATGGCAAGTTGCTGCTGCTCCTCACCCATGCAAACTTCATTGCACCTGTTGGGACCATCTGAGAGTCCACATTCTGCTCTCTGTCTCTTTCATGTCTTCCAGTGCTTTGAAATAGAAGATTCTCTGTCTGCATCCTGCCTCAGGATGCCTGCAGACTTTTCTCTCCTCCAGCTTGATCCTTAGCCTGTCTTTCCTGGAGTCACTCCTCAGCTGCACTGCTTTCATCCTTCATCTGTGTGACAGGATTCCAGCTCCATCACACACTCATAGTGCCATGTAGCCTAGAAAATAAACTGCGCTAGCTTTATGGCCACAAGGCATATCTTTCTGCCAAAGCATGGAAGACCTTAGTTCAAAATCCAGACATACTACAGGGGTTTCCAGTACAAATGTTATGGCACAGAATGCTATAGTAACACAAATACTGTCTTTTCCAAGTCTTTCCAAGACTTCTCTAAGTTCTTAGTTTTCAGTACTCTCAGACAGTCACCCAGTCAATATTATCATGACAGCAAGCTGCTGAAGTTTCCTCTGTTCTCATTCTGTTACTTCTGCTCTGTCATCAGTAAGGAGACCCCAGGAAAGATGGACAGAAGATATGTGCCATGCTCATTTGTGGTGATGTTGCTCCTGAAAAGTCTTACAACAGAAACAAATAAAATGTGCTCATATGTCTCAGCCTTCAACAAACTCATTTTACATGATATTTATCTCAGTTATGTAGTAACTGCTGAGAAATGCCATCCTAAGTGTTGATACTGAGATCCAAACAAAAATCTTCCCTGATCCACAAGAGAAGTGTATTTTTGTTTTAGTTGATGCATGGTTTTAAATGCATAAGTACAGCTACACAAGATAACTGTCTTTCCTGCTAGCGTTAATTTAACACAAGCAGTACCTAAATGTTCACCCCTGGACTACAAACAGAAAGGCCAGCTCTGTGCCTGGTGAGGCTTCATTTTGTCATGTGTGGAGAAGAAATGCTAATCAGAGCTATGTATGTCTTTTCTTCACCAGCTTTCACTGCATGGTGCAGCTGATGGTATCTTGAGTAATGAGTGCTTTCCATTATTTACAAACCAGGCAGGCTTATTTAAAACTGTGCTGTTGGGGCAAATGTGCAGACAACCCAACTACCTTCTTCCATCAGCTTTGAGATATTAAAGCTACTTTTATGTGTCATCTACACCTGATATCTGTGATCTACTGACCTTTTGCATGAGCTAACAGAATATATTAAAGCCCCAGTAAACTCCTTCATTAAACTGAAGATCAGACCTTGCACATGTCACAGGTGTGTTGGGAAGGGTCGTCCGACTGCTTGTTAAAACCAGAGCTCCAGAGATATGAAGGCTGTCATAAGGAACCTGGAGAATAACAAAACATTTCTTTGTTGCATTTGTCAGACTCAGAGCCTGTACTGCAAATTTTACTGTTGCTAATGCCAGGTTTGGTTTCTGTTAGAAACAATTTCCACTGACAACATACTTAAGGAGTGATCACATATATATATCAAAATGGTTTTAAAATCCTTTTTCATTTGAACTTTGCTATAAAATGAAACAACAGAAAAAGTCAGAACTGTACCTCAACCTGCACATTTTGAAACAAGATGAACAACAAGGCAGAGGGCAGTACAAGCTGAAGTTGCTCCTAGAACAGCAACATTTTTTTTTTTTTTTGACTTTTGGCTTTGTTTGAAATTGCAACATTAACAAAGGAAGTGTTTTGTGACGGTTACAAAATGAGTATAGGATGCTTCAGTAATGGGAAAAATAAATATAATGATACATTTCTGAATTATATGCAACATCACTATAGTTGAAGCATGCTAATTCAGTTTTGATAGTAAGAGCTCTTAAAAACTATGCTATTTTATATAAGCACCCATTAAAAGTAAATGTGTGTTAATCTTCAGTTTTTTCCTCTATTTGAAGTAGGGTTTGCAACTTAAAAGGTACACCAGTTTTTATATTAAGCAAATCCATCCTATTCATTTTTTTTTGTTTTGATGACATTTACTACATTATAGTTTTAAATTAGAATTGATTCTTTCTGCTTTAACCATAAGAAAGACATCAGGAAGCCACAAAACCTTGTTATGTCTAAATGTAAGGCTATGAAGTCAATAGATAAAAGCGTCATTAGTATTGAATGATTTAGGATTGGCTACATTCTTGCAAATATTTAACAGCTTCCTATTTCATTGGTCTTGAGCAAGATTACTTATAAAACTTATTATCTATATCTCATCTTTTTTTCCAGAAAGACAAGAAGTGATTTAAGCCTGAATTGTCTGAAGGCATTTGATTATGACTACACTTCCCCTATCTGCCTTGCAGAACTAATTAGAAACTTTCTCATGTCTAATGGCCTTACATAAGGGCAGTTTACAGTGAGTTGCTATCTGCATGACACCACTGTTATAATTCAATTTATTTGGCCAATTTTGTTTGGACAAGCTCCTGATGACCTCGCCCTTTTTATGTAAAAGCAAACACTTCTAAGAGTTACAGTGGAAGGACAGGCCAGTGTGGCCCAGGCAATCTCTGTGCTGTCAGGCATGTAACTAATTATGCTTCATCCTTAATCTCATATGCGATACATTCATTAGGATGAAACATGCATTGCTTAATAAGATGTTTGATTTTATTATTGTTTCCCAACAGTTCATGGAAATTTATATCTGTAAGTTTAAAGCTGAGCTAAATTGACAGTGACAGACAGCTTGGCATTAGCCACTTTCTTTCCAAGATTCATTCCAATAGTATCTGATTGAATCCAGCTGCAAATTTCAGATCTTACAGATGGCCACCACAGCTCTCCGAGACTAGAAAGCCAAGAAGCTGGTGCCAGCATGTGTAATGACCCTTAAGCAAGGTAGTGACATGTACAACAAAATCTGTGTGTCTATTCTGTGGCTTTTCTTATAGGTCAGGCATGGTTATAAAGGGGACCTTAGCTGTGTTATGTTCACCAGAGATGAATGTGAGGGTATATGCTTTCATTCCCTGATTGGAAAGCAGAAAAACCAGATTGTTAACAATGGCTTTCCCATGGTAAATGGGAAAGAAGGCAGGCTGACAGCTTTTGCTTCATTTCTCTCCAGGGCATATTGACTCTCATGGCAAAATAACGATAATGTTTTGCATCTGAAAAGATAAACACTGCTTTTATTTTGTGTGGACCATTCTGCAGCAAAACAAAAAACTGAGCTGCGGTCAGTAAAACAGGATTTTCTATTCTTTATTCTCCCTGTCTAGCTTCTATGGCCATGAAACATGCTCAAATTTCACTGAAGATGCAAGACAGCCTATAATCATCTGTAGCAACAAGTACAAGGAGATGCTGTTCCAAGGATTTTAGTTTTCACTTGCTACAGTTTAGAACCCATCCTCTTGGATATACAAAATTATCTGCAGCTAATCACAAGCTCTAAAAATACATATTGAGAACATACATACTGAGAACTGTCTCTGTCATTTAAAAGGTTGCCTAAGCCTAGTGACCCCCTTCTTCCTCAGCAACTGGCATCTTACCATTAAATCAACTACTGATTTTGAAGCTGTGAAGGAGCTACTGTGGACTGAAATAGAAAAGAAGCATTGGAAATGCATAAACCTCTGTTACGAAAAGCAGATCCTATTCTGATGGAACAGTAAGGGTTGCTGTGTATTTAAAAGGAATGAAAGGTATCACGCATAAATTACAGGGATAGAATGACCTCTTGACAATATACAGTGTAATTTTGTCCAGTACTTCTCTGAGGCACCAGCACCTCCCTGAGAAGGAAGAGGAAACTGCACGATACTTTGAAGTTTGGATGTTCCAGCAAGCAGTTACACTAATGGCACCACCCTCTCCTGCAGCCCCATGTAACACATTATCTAGATTTTGGCTAAGCAAATTGTTTGAGCATTGAGTTTATTTCAACATGATAAAATTACATTCCTTTTTTTTTTTCCGCCCTAGTTTCAGAGACCGCTTGTTACAAAATTCTGAGAACTGAATTTCTATAGGGCTTTGTATTAATTAAGTATATGAGCTTTAAATATTATTCCTAAATAAGATTTAAATTAATTTTTTAAAATGTTATACTCTTTTGATAAGGAACTATCAAAATAACCAGAATAAAAACAACAAAATTAACGATGACCTTCTTAATCATACTAAGTCTGCTAATTGGAAAATATGTGATTAAATGTTTACATTTACACAGATATGTGTTGATAGCAGGAAACAGGATATAGAGATATTATGTTCTAGATATATAGCTAGACCCTGTTCAAAACTCAGTTGAATAAAACAGCACTCTGACAATTTAAATCAGCTGCAAATCTGTCCAGAGAATGAGCTCTTTTCCATTTGGACAGAGGGATGTGCAATGAATCAACTGGTCATATCCAGAAAAATGATCCAAGACTTATTTAGCCAAAGAAATCATTAAGCTGTTTGATTTTGCACTCTATCCAAGAACTTTACACACCATTATGGGTAAATGCACAATTTTTCTTCCCAGAAAGAAAAGAAGAACAATGGCCTAAATAGTATATCCCCCTTCTCTGTCCTATTTGAAAGGAGTTTGTGGGGTTAAAAAGTCACCATGGCAAAGCCCAGGAATGCTGAGCTACTACCATAATTCAAAGCTGAAGGCTTTGGGGCAATGACCAATACCTGAACTGAAGATAGTATGGGAAAGGAGGGAGAAGGGAGGTGGGATTGAGGCCACATGGGAGAAGGGTAACCCCAGGGAAGGGGACAGGGAACTGAGAGCGCTAAAAGACATGAAGCAATGAGAGGAGGTTAGAAGACAAAGCAATACACTTTGTGAATAACAAAAATTAGAACGGAGAAGAAAGTATATTGTTCAAGATACAGCACAGCTACTCCTCACCACTGCTTCCTGCTGGACTGCAATGTTAATTAAAAGAAGCTCCTGGACTCAGCTTCTTGTGTTTTCTCCTGATCTGTCTCCCTTGCTGGAGTCCCTGAGGATCCCAAGGAATGTGATCTCAGTGACTCCATAATCACTCCATAGAAAAAAAACACAAAAACTCCTCAGGTTTTCACTAAACTATTGCCAGTTGCCAGGCACTCATTTAGAATATATCTCATGTAGCAAAATTGGACTTGATTAAATAATTCACAAATTACTCTTACCATCTGAGATTAAGGCAAATATCTGTTTTTGTCCCTAGCCTAAACTTATTTGTACTTATTCCAGGGAGCTGATTTTTTCTATGTTACTGACATGGTCTCCTTCGAGACTTCTTACAATCTTTGGCACATGCAAATGCCTTAACTATTTACTTGATGTTTGTTGTTTATTTGGGGCTAATATCAATCATCTATTATATATCCCAATCCTTGAAATGACTCTTAAATGTCAATTTAAACTTACTTTTCTTAGAATAGCAAAGATTCCATCTAGGATTGCTAAGGACTAATATTGTCCTCTAATGACCATGCTACTCTGACAAATTCAGTCCACTTTACTAGATCTTATCCTTCACAGGAGATCCAGCAAGTACTGTTCATGCTCTGTTGGAGTTCAGGCAGGCTTCTATTTTTTGTATACAGCTGAAGTGTGTGGTTTCTCACTCTTTACATCAGTGCATTTTTGCCATCAACCTGGAACAGTGCTTCATCAGGCATCAAATATCTCAATATTTAGATGTGGTAGTAAGGGACATGGTTCAGTGGGGAAATACTGGTGGTAGGTGGACAGTTGGACTGGATGATCTTGGAGGTTTTTTCCAACTTTGATGATTCTATGATTCTATGATATATTTATGTTTAACTTGAAATTTTCATAATTGTCGTGAAGGTTATTTTTTGAATTTTTTTTTCTCCTTTTTTCTTTTTGGTATGTTTGCTTTAAACAAGGGTACAGACAGATCTCAAAGTCTTGCTTCACTTGGGATCCTGTCATCTTTCCTACACTAACTGCTCTTGTCATCCTATGGACCAATGCGCTGAACACTCTTCTGGCACTTACATCTCCAGAATGTGAGAAGATAATCTGCTTTCTACACTTTCCACCTGAGCTTGACTGACTGGCCAGCCTTTTGTTACTTTATCAGGGCTTGTTCTCATCCTGCAATAATCTCCAAAAAAATTTTGGCCTGGTTCCCAGTCCCCGCTTTTAACAGATTTTCAGCACCCTCTTTCCATGTAATATTCAGAGTTCTCTGACTGCATTTCATACCTTCCCTCTTCTTCCTGAAATTAGATGACCTGAAAACTACTCCGAGGGGCTCTGAACCAGAAATAAAAATAAAGCCAACTTCTGATAGCACTCTTTCTCACTGGCCCATGGAACACATACAAGCCTGTCTCAAAACCGTTCAGGCTATCTGCTACATTTCCAGAAATTTAAGTCTACAGTGCAATTCTACTGTTTTCCTACAGGATATTTTTATTCTTATTATCAATACTCATGTTGAGCCTAGCAGTCTGAGCAAGTTTATGTTCTAGAGTTTGTCGATGTTGCATTTGTAATTGAACATCATCGCTTAATTCTTGCACAACATGCACACACCCAATACCAACACACTCTGGACACATCTCTAAAAAAGTACAGTTGTAGAAGAAGAACAAAAATGTTCTTTTGGGGCTCTATTCATTTACTGATCAAGAATGACCCATTTTTGGAGGATGATCATTGCTTTCATAACGACTTAGCTTAATGATTTTCATGAACAGAATTTCAGAGATAATTGTATTGTTTCCAGTTCTCGGTTCTTCAGTTCAAGAAAGACAGAGAACTACTGAGGAGAGTTCAGCGGAGGGCCACAGAGATGATTAAGTGCCTGGAGCATCTCCCATACTGGGGCTGTTTGGCCTGGAGAATAAAGGACTGGGAAAGGAATCTTATCAACAGTTACATATACTCTAAAGGGCAGGTGGATCAGGCCAGACTCTTTTTGGTGGTGCCCAGTGATAGGAAAAAGGGCAGTGAGCACAAATGGGAACACAGGAAGTTCCATCAGAATGTGAGGAAAAATTTCATTACTATGAGGGTGATAGAGCACTGGAACAGGCTGCCCAGAGAGATTGTGGAGTACCCTTCTCTGGATATATTCACAACACACTTGGATGCTTTCTTGTGCAACATACCATAGGGAACCTGCTTTAGCAGAGTGGCTGGACTCGATGATCCGCAGAGGTCCCTTCCAACCCCCACGGTTCTGTGATTCCGTGAAACAAGAGAATCAGAAAAGAGGAACTAAGAAACCGATAATTTTCTTTACAGCTATAGAAAACATTCTGAAACATTTTCAAGCATTTAATCTCTAAATGGTGGTCTAGATGATGACTAAGCATTATATAAGATGGCTATTATTGTCTGCAGATATCTATAATAAACTATACAATTGCTATAGAGTTTTTCTAGAATTTATTCCTCATGTGAACTTTCTGCACTTTTGCTAAGAAAAAGGTTCAATAGAAATGTTATGAGTCAACAGAATTTAATTTATACAGTCCAAAGAGGATTTCACTGTTGCATATTTTTTTCTGACATATTTGAATACGCAATTATGCAGAATTCCTGGTTTAGTTAAACAACATTAATCCATAAGACAGCAAAACACACCACATAGCTTTGTAGAAAAATGGAAACAAAAAAGATTTTTGGAATAACTATTTTAACTATTTTTATCTCTTATTTAACATTTATTTGCTTATTTTAATTACAGCACTTACCATTGCATCTCCTTTCAACTCAAGACCACAGTTATTATATTTATTGTATTCTTTCCATAAGAATCTTTTTTTTTTTTTTTCCAATGAGGAAGCATGCATTGTATGCACAAGAGCTTGCATCCCCTCCAGCAGTTTCATGGGAGGCTACAGTTACCAAATGCTACAAAGCTACATTTAAATCTTTTATACAAGTCCAAGGACAATTCCCTCTATTCAGGCATAGTAAGATGGTCAAAAAGCTTAATTGCAAAGATTTCATCAGAGAACTTGGCATGGGATGTGCATCTGCAGCCAGAAATAAATGAGATGGGGTTAAATCTGCTGCACAGGGTGCTGAAGGAAAAGACTGAGCACAATGGAGTCTTTGAGTTAGTGAAGTTAAACCCAGGGCTCAGCTCAGGACTGATGGAGTTCAAGTGGCGTAAAGTATCTAGAAGCTCTGTTCCTTCTTGGTCATCCTCTGAATTGCCCTTCTGTCTCACCACTGCTACTATCTAAACTAATAGCAAGTTGCGTCAGCTGATATTTTCTACTGAATTTCTGTGGAATTTGGGTACTGATCTCCCGCTAGGTTCTGAGAAAACCTCCTTAACAATGTTCAAAAATCAGTTTGCATGCAAGCGGAGATATCTAAGCAACGTTACATCTACTGAGCAATCTTTTAATACAGATTTTACGACAGTTGATTTTCAAAGTCTCAGGTTTCTAACACAAAGACTCTTGCAAATAGAAAATTTTCAAGGTAAACAACACGTCAATCATCAAGAAGAAAAGCATGTGGTTGCACTTTTTATTAACAGATGGAAACAGTAGATGAATCCAGATAATTCGATAATCTCTGGCAATATTAATTTTAGATGTGAAACACTTTGAGAAAAAAAACATGTTGAATTTTCCCCAGGGCCATCAATACAGCCAAAATCAACAATCCTCCCAAATGAAAGAGTCTAATAATACACTAGTAAGGGTTTTTGTTTGCTAATTCTTGCTGTAATTTGGTTCAGTGTCACCTTGACATAGATTGCTGTTACAGCAAAGAAAACCACACAAAGAGCCATCTGCATGTGACAGAAACTAAATCGACTGCACTGTGGTCAGCACTTCACCAGGCAATCATTTTGAAAGGCTGTTATGAAACATTCCAGGCTCCTGCCTCAGTTATGTTTCTATAAATACGTCTCCCATGTAATTGTTTAAAATTATAGCTGTGTGATATACTTTATTAAAGAGAGGGACAGCAATTGAATTAGATGAGTGATACAGCCAAAGTAATAAATAGAAACAGCTGAAATGCAGATTCTTGTCCTAGTTAGGGTTTAGATAGCATTATTCTTGCCCCTTCTTTCTATGCCATCACTTGCAATTGTACAGTCTGCTACTGAGCCTGCCACAGAGTTTCAGTGTGAGATTAAGCTGCCATTCACATATCAGTGTTCATACCAAACTGATGTTATATCTACAGTTTAAAGTGGTAGAACAAAGTAGCGCATATACATTTCAGTGTCTTGATAGCTGAAAGAATCACACAAATATACTGGCCTCTTCTTACAGGAGATATTTCTTATTAATTCTTGTCAAGTCTACAGCAAGCTAATGCCACAAAGCACAAAAACAGCATAATATAATCGGATGTTAAATTTTAAATCTCTTGCTTTGTAGCAAGGCGGTTTAAATTACCTTGTCTACAGTTCTAGTGAGAAATATAGGGGAGTGCAATAGTGCTTTTTCCTGAGCTGTGCCCTAGCTGCCTTCTCCAACTCTTCCCCTTCATCGCTCCTATCCTCCCTCCTTGCAAAGCAAACAACCTTGAGTGTCCACCCTTCTTTCAGAAGGGTCTCATTCCTAGAGAGAATGGTTAGTATTTAATCTTTTAAGATAAATTAATTAGAAAAATAAAAACTCTGCAGTTTTAAAAAATGTGGATGATACAACATTGCTACTTCCTGGGACAGCATGAGGTGCTCACAGCAGCCATGCTGAACCATAGCAACACAAAACCACTGCTTGGTGATACACCACACACAAGTGCAAAGGGAGGAATCCACTGAAACTAATGTATTTGCCCTTAAATCACCCTGGGGTTTTGACCCGTAGTGCTGTGCACTGGATTAACAGAACCATCCCAATGTTATGTGTGTGCTGACCACACTTGCCACTGTTAGGATCCCCATAGGTCTGCTCTGGTTGCTCTCCTGTCCTTCCAGTGTGTGGACTCCATATAGAATTGAGATGAAATCTTACCTGCTTGGCTTAGGCAAGGTATTTCTTTCTCACAAATATTTGAAGGCACCTGTGTGTCTTGGAAGGGTTTCTCAGGACTGCTCTCTCAGGTGGAGGCATCTCGGCCCTTCCCTTTTCAGATTCTGTTATGCTTAGATACTGTGGGATTCCGCAGAGGGTAGCAAATCACCACCTTTATGGTATGGCTGCAGGAAAAATCATAGAATGTCCCAAGTTGGAAGGATTATCAAGTCCAACCCCCGGCTCCACAAAGGACCACCCAAACCCAGACACTGTCTGAGAGCAGTGCTGAAATGCTCCCTGAGCTCCAGCAGCTCAGGGCCTTGCCCACTGCCCTGGGGAGCCCATTCCATGCCCAGCAGGCTGCTAAAGGAGTAAATAGCCAGGGGGATGTAAATGCGACTGATTTGAGTCCCTTGCTGTGACAGCAGCAGTGAAGCTAGGCCAGTGACAAAAATTATTTAAGATTTTGGTAACTACAATGAAGCAGACGGTTGTCAAGGTTTTCCTAGTAGGTCAGTGTGAGATTTGCACTCTGCATGTTCAGACTTAGATCAAAACCACCGAGTTGAGCTTGGTTTGAGCTTTTCCAGAAAGAACAGAAACATTACCACTTCAGATCAGGGACAAAATAAAAGAAGTAACATTTTTGTGGCAGAGTTCAGCTTGTGGTCCTGTCACACAAAGGAAGGTCAGGCTACTCGTGACAGCACTAAAAGATTTACTAACAGATAAGATATAATGAGAAGTAGAAAAGGTTCACTGGATATGACCTAAAAACACTGCAGCCTGGTAGTATTAATGAAGTTAATTTTAGTCAAAATTTTCAAAAGCATGTGCTACTAATGACAGCTAAAACATCAATTAGGAGAACAAAACAATTTAGTTCATCTGAAAAAGCACCCAGAAACTCCTCCATTGCTTCAATGATTTTTTTTCTTTCTTTTTTTTTTGCTACCTACATGTTCATCTACATAAATAAATTCATTATTTTGTTCTAAGTGCAATATTTTATGGATTAAAAAATGCAATATTTGCAAATAATAATAATATCATTTATTAGCCAAATCTTTATTTTTGTGCATATGAAATAAACAGACTTTTCTATTTCCACAATAATGTATGTTACCATGAATTTTTTTTTTAATATTAAGCATATAATACTTTATAATCTGCTCATTTTGACAATAAGCTGAAGGCAGGAGTATTGGCTGAAGGCTGCATCAAGGATTATAGAATACTTTTAGAAATGTGGAGCATTTCTTCAAAGGCCTGCTGCCAGTACTGTGACATTTGATTGGAGGTGTAAGATGAAACCTCACTGCTACGGTGTCATTGCAGCCCAACCTATGAACTAGTGACAGCTTTATCCAGGATGGAGCAAACAACCATACACTGATTAAAAACTTCATGTATTAGAGATGTGGTAATATCAAAATACCTCTTACTATACACTACACTTCTCTGCTTTCCTGTTAGGATCAAAGCTCTGAACTTTGCAGATTGATCAAAGGTATGGCTAAGCATAAAAAAGCTAAAATACAAATTACATTAATAGCCTTAGAGTAAAATAAAATAATAATTTATCAGTACAGGGAAACGTGAAGGCTAAGAAGGCTTCTGCCGTCACCAGTTATTTTGAATTCTCAGGATAAAGAAAAAAAACAAACCGACGCAGCTGAATTTTGACTCGTTACTCTGCATTGGAATAAGCATCTTCTTTACAAATACACAGCGTGTATTTCTCTGTTCATTCAATATTTGATTAAATATGCATTGATACTTGATCAGATTTTAAACTGTTGTTGTTTTCAGTGTTTTATCATATTTGATGCAGCATCTCTGTTTATTTTCTTCTCTGACCTCATTTTCTTACTGGTCTTCTGCAAGACAAAGATGTTTTCTGTGTGAGAGAGAAATCATATATCTAATCCTTTGTAAGACGGCTTTCAATTCTGATCTATGTATGTTTGAAGAATGAATAATAAATTAATCACGCCATTTCACAGTTTTCAATGTGCTTTGCAAAACTTTTCCACCTAAAAGTTTGCTGTATGATTTTGTCATTTGTGTGGCAGTTTTGTGTGAATAAGAAAGAATGACCTTAATGAAGGGGGTCTGAAAGGAGAAACTGCTTACAAAATGTTTCCCTGAGAAACTTGTTCTGGCAAATTTAAAAGTCAGCTATTGAAAGCCATGCTGGGTGAAAGTCTTCCACAAAGAAAACAATCTTGAATTCAGGAGAATCAGCAGATAGTGGAAAGAATGGATTAGTGAGGAATGCAGCCACTTCTCTGCTGCACCCTATTGCATTATCACAATCGCAGCATAACTATGCTAACAATTTGTTAATAAAAATCTAGTACTAGGATCCGTGTACCTGAAAACACAGACATAAAGAAGAGAGAACACCTCTTACATATCGTTATAGCTGTCTTTGCTTAAATTGGTAAATGGGTTGTTACTACTTTTAACAAAACCCTTCAAAATGTGGTGCTTACTTTGGCAAAACTTCCCTTCCACTTCATCTTTCTAGAATACTGCTGTTTTCTTTTTTGTTTCTACATGACTGTCTTAGCCATTTTAGACTAACATGTGTCCAGCATCATAAGTAATCAAAGTAGCAAAATATCATTTTGATTTAGCAAGAACTTTACATTCCTGTTCACTTGCTTCAAAATTTGCCCATATTATTTACTGAAAAACTGGCGTAAATAAAAATATTCCTATTTTCTCCTACTCTTTTCAGATCTCCAAAGCAAAGTTGACATGGATAACATATCATAAAAGTTGAGATTCACTAGGCTTAGCAAGCTTATAGATTGCAGAAAAGCTCTAGTTGGACAATAGCATCTCACAAGATCATAGCAGCATTAACCTGGCAGTGATGAAGACCACAGTTCTTAAACCTAATACATCTGCTTACTTGCAGTGCCATTCTGGGATCTTCCGGGAGGTATTTCATAGTGTTGTACTTTTTGTTTGTTTGTTTGAAGCTTTTAAGTATACTTATATACATAAGTATAATTTTATTATTATTATATACATAAGTATAATTAAAAGTGAACAGGAATTTATTGTTCTTGTTGATACTTGTCATCCACATGAGAGGCAAAAGGTTTGTATTCAGTTTTCCAAACTCCAGGTTGCATATCAACATATGTAGTTAAATACTCTTTCTGAATTTACTTAGATATTTTTCCTTATTTCAGAGGGGCGCAAACAAAAATTAACTTGATTCCCTAAAGATAGGATTGGAAATATGTTAACTATTACAGGGGGGGACAATATCTGCCTATACTGGGGGAGATAAGTACTTATCTTACCTGGCAAGTGTTTAAGGGTACCCATGTGACAATCACAGGGTGAACCACTGTAAGCTTGAAGCAATTTGTTAGATTTTGTCAGTAAAGGCTATATTATATATCATTTCAATTAATGCGTAATAGTCCTTTGATGGATCTCATATAAATGTATTCTCTTGCACATACATCAACAGATAATGAGTCAGGCAGCAAATACAGACATGAAACATGGTTTACTTCTCTGTTTGCTGCTAAAAATACTGACATAGGATAGAAACGGTGACTGAACAACAGAATTGAGCAGCTTTCTCTCTTCCCTTTCCACTCACTGTCCTCAACTGCAAGTATTTCCCTTGCCTTTCCCTTTTAATTACAATAAGAAGCTGTTGATGTGGAAGCCCTTCAATTTTGACCCCAACCCAAACCAGCCTTCATAGTTTGTGTTACTTTGCTCAGCCAGACTGTCCAGACTCCAGCTCCAGCAGCTGCTTCTGGAGGAAACTGATAAAACAAGTCATAACCTGTCCTGGCCCAAGAAAAGCCTTGGCAAGCCGTGTGTGTATATGCTGCATCCTACAGTTTCCAGTGGCTTGTCTGCAGCTCACACCTCCCTTTTCTCCACCAGAGCCATCTCTGACTAAAGAGTATTTCACCCACAGCAAAAGCCAGGAAGGCCCGTGGCCACACTGGCACAGACTCAAAAGAAAATCTACTTATATCAAATACAGTACAAGAGGACAGAAGTTTGTGGGAAGACACGACCACAAGAGCCTCCTAAGAGCCTGCCTTTCCACTGTTTTTGGCATGTTTCTTCCAAACATCTAGAAAATCCCTCATGCAGGGTCCTGACTGTGCCCTGGAGTTCCCAGGACTCCAGAGAGGAAAGCATGACAATGGCTCACTGGGAGTTATTCCATCCATTGGTGGTGGAGATGAAGTTGGAAGCTTTACAACCTTTTCCTGAGTTAATGCACGTCTGGAGGATGCCTTTTGTTCCTTTTTTTTTTTTTGGGGGGGGGGGGGGGGAGATTTCTAACAAATAACACACAAGCCTTCAGCGATACAAAAGAGGATTAAAATATTAACTGAATATTGGTAATGGAGAAAAGTGTGGGTGGTGGACTTGGAGCAGGCAGGCTTGCCAAAACTGTGGGACAGCTATTCACTTTTCCATGTGCATTTAATCTACCACAGCCACAGACTGATCTTGAGAGAGTGCTGTGAAAATCAAGAGTACATTTGGCTTGGCCTCAGACAGCATCTCCTCACCAAATGAACTGCTGAGGACCATGGTGGCAGCCACACAAAGAAAAGAGTTCCGGACAGCCTTTAAGGGGAGGCTGGGACTGATTCACAAGAATTATCTAGTCTATCTTTCATGAGGTTTTCATACTTACACTTCAAACGGGTCCTACAGCAGTGGTGTTTGGAAGCTTTGTTTCTCTCTCAGCAGAGACTGATGCTCCACAATTAAAGCTTGTGGAGGAAAAAAAATTAAGGCGTATCAATTGAGGTTCAATGCAGGAATTCTTTTCAAGTTGAGAAAGGAAAGTCCTGAATAAACTAGTCAAGAGACCAGACTAACAGATGTGGCATGATTCTGGTGCCTGTATAGGGACTGCTGAGGTGAGGAAGAGGAGAACTGAAAGGGTAAGAAGGAATTCAGAGCCGAAAATTCAAAGAGAAGCTCATTTAAGTTCAGGCCACACAACCCCTCCTGCATGTTTGGGTCTGATGAACCCTTGCAGTGACAGTGTACTGACAGTACATCCCCAGCCTGTACCACCTTGCAGGAGGTGGTGGCCCTGTGGGATCAGCGGCCTGGGGTGAATCTCCTCAGCGGCATGCGTCCCTGGAATTTGGGGATCTTCTGTGTATGATTGAATTTGGTTCTAACGTAGAGCATCTTAATGACTTTATCCTAAAATTCTGACTTATTTTTTAGTTTAAAGGAGTAAGGGACACAGTAGTGGAATGATATAAAAAGAGTATACACATATACTGTTACTTATGTGTACATCTAGATATGTAGATACATGTGACAATAAAGGAATGGCATACAACCCAATGACACAAAGACATTCAAAAGGAGGCAGGAACATTTTTCTGTCTTTATCCTGCCATAACGACAAGTGTAAAGAAACTGAGAAATATCCAATAAAGGAGTGCTACTGTAAGCACATGCTGCATAAAAGAAAGAGGAAAGAAGAAGTTCCTATGAACTCATGCTAAATCCAAAACATAAAAAAAACTGTACAAATAGATTCAGAGGTGACTGCATCAAATTGTAATCAACCTGCACAGATGGTCTTGGCACTGGGAGTTATTTGTCTCTGGTACCTTGCAACAGAACAAAAGCAGACCAAGGCTCTTCAAGGAGTTTGCAAAACTTCAGAAACTTTTTCCTGTCTTTCCATAGCTCTCAGTACATACACAACTTGATTCTCTGTGTGTTTGTACCTAATTGGGCTCATACTCTTCATTTGCTCGTGCTTAAAATTGTGTTCTTCTGGAGAGTCGCTGCAAGGACTACCATCCAAGCATGTAATATTGGAGCAGTTCCAGGCAACACTCAAAATGGATGATGCTGTTTCATATGGTGTGGAAAAAAAGCAAAACTACAAGAACACATGGAGCTGTAGATTACAAATTGATTTATCATTCCCGGAATTCAGCACAGTTCTTAGGGCCAACCACAATACTTTTTTCCAGCTTTCTTTGGTAGGCTTGCTAACCCTTAGAAACATCAGTGTGCAACTTGTGATCCTTAGGAAGAAGACTGGGTTTTAGGTTTTAAGAAAGAAAGGTGATGGCCATTATTTGTAGCCTGAAAATTGAAATATACAGTCTGCATACTTCACACATTCCCAGAAAGTTCTCTAAGAAAAATATAATTGTGGGAAAAATAAATAAAAAAAACATAAAAGCTAGAATGTCCTACATATACAGAACTGCTCCAATTTTCAAAAATTTGCATTTATGAAACAGAGGGAACGTGTATTTCATGGATACCGTTAAACTCTCTCTTTTCCCAGCTTTTTGCTTTTTAATTATAAATGGTGAGTCAGAATGTATTCCTCATTAATCTAAATTCTGCAGGAATGTATCTAAAGGTAGTGTTTTCCAGAAACTGAGAAAAAGGAAATTTTAAATGTTCTCTGCTTTATAACAAGTCCGAGGGGGGCTAGTGTCTGCTGTGCCTTCAGCATTTGCCTGCAGTTACTTGTATTGTGCTTGAAATCCTGATTTAGAACGATCTGACATTTCTACACACGTTGCTAGCTCTGATAATCTCTATCCTTACCTAGAAGTTGCAGTGTATAAAGGACCTTCCTGTTTCACCTACTCAAAAACCCCTCCTAACTCAGGAACTGCATTTGGAGGCATCTGTAGAAAATGTAGAAAATGTATTGGCAAGCTCATTAGTGCACTACTATCTGCATACTGCACCATGCAGTGAGTACAGCAACAGATGTTGGCTTTCCAACTCTCATGTGAATGGATCAATAAGAAAATGTCACCTTAGATATTGTAAACACTCAGTTTGTCCACAGTTTCGGTTATTTTTTTAAATTGAAAAATAAAATCAATAACACAATGGTATAGTAGTGTTTAGGTACATGATAGATACTGCTCAGTAGCATTGGCTGAATCAGATGAGTTGAAAAACGCTCCAAAATTTATCTTCTTTTCAGATCAGTTAAACATCATATGAGTGCCTACTGTAGTCTCTGTTGTCATGCAAACCAGGTTTTCCTGTTGATAGTCTATCTGAATTAAGTTTTCTCATTTTGCTTGGCCTTTTTTATTGCTTTCCAGTGTCTTCTGCGACCATGAAGTGCTTATGAATACACCAAGAGTCAGGACAATCCCCACATGTATATTTTAAAATCAGACTGCTAAAGTCATAATAGTGATAACCTTCTCCTACACTTTTTCAGGGGTGAATGCATTTTATAAATGGCTGAACTGCCTCAATATACAGTCTGCATTATTGCTTGGAATGATTGTGTTTCTGGCTCAACCTTAATGTAAACTTACCTGCAGCAATATGTTGGATCAGAGTCAAATATTGCTTAGAATATTGCTTGGGATTTTTTTCCTCTTTGGCATTCAACTCCTTGGCATTCAACCAGGGAGGTCTGTGAGAGACTACATCTGTGGTCCTGAGAAACAAATCCTTTTCCTATGTTTCAAGTAAATTAATTTTGTCCATACAACTCATGTGGCTTTAGTGATCTTACTGATTTATTTGTTACAGTGCCAAGAGGTAATTTATCTTGTTTACTTAGTGAACTCTAGTCACTATTTCTTTTTAATAACACTTAGTTCTTACAAAATACCTATGTTTGCAAAGGCCTATTAAATAATAGAATGGCGTAGAAGGTTTGATTATTTCACTTTTATACATCAATCCTTGTGATGTTATGACTGCATCCAATTTTGATGGCACAAGATCACAGGCTTGACTTATCTTCTTACAGAATGCATTAAGTATTATGGCAATCTATAGGTACTAATAAAACAGACTGTAAATTCTAACAATCCTTAAACACCCTGAAGTACAGATTTAATGTCCTTAATGATGAGAAAACAGATGCTCAACATGCAAATGGAAGCTTAAAATTTCTGATAATTAGGCACTGCTTTTGATAATCTGAGAACAGCAAGAGGCACTTGTTTGCTTCTCAGAAGCAGTGTATCTGATCCACAGTTAACACTATGTAAATGTTGCTTCACTTGGGAACAGACCATAGCTAAACCCAAACAGAGAAAGAATCCTGTACAGAATTCTCATTCTCATGTAAAATTTCTCATTAATTCTCACTCATCTTATGAAAACCTTTTTTTTTCCTAACCTGCATCTCAGGTTTATCTGCCACAAATTACAACTGAAGTCACTTGAAGTAACTCCAAAATTAAGAACTATTCTGGCTTCTTCATAGTATCATAACCCATGTATGGTTGTAAGAACACAGGGAACTTGGCCACTGGTATCTACTTCTTCACTGTCAAAACACCAGGAGATTTTATTCTTCCATAATAGTAGCTTTCCTCCACTACGAAAAATTAGTACTATTTGAAAAAAATAAAAAATAAAACAAAAAACACCACAAATACATTTAAAATACACGTTAATCTTTTGAAACATGAACCAGTAGAGATTCCAAGATAATGCTTTGATTTCAGTGAAATGTGCTCAACATATTCCAATTTTAACAAACCACCTTCATTCTCCCTTACAGCAAATTAATGCTCTCTTAGGATTTTCCACCTTGAAGCTCAGAGCTGCTCCCCAGCCACATAATAAAACCACCTTCTTCAACTTCCTTATAAAATAAAACTTGCAACTATTTAAATACCATTTGTGGTAGAGCCTCAAGGAGCCATTATGAAGACTCAGTTTAATAGACATTCTGAGTACCTCTTCAGTCAGAAAAGCCTGGGGGTGGGAAGAAACTGCAAAGGAAACAACATGAAAATCCATTAGGGTCTATTCTAAGAATCCTGTTTGGGGCAAATTCTTTTGATATAAAGAGATTATTAAGGAGATTAGCTCACATAGATCTACCTGTTCTTGTGGACTGCAAATGTGTCAAATCTGCTGGCTAGCAGCCCTTGTGTAATCCTGAGTTAGCCATAAATGCTGATGTGGCAGGAAAAAAAGATGTTATTAAATCAATTAAGTTGCACCAAAAAAATTAAAATGTTACTAAATTGCACAATATGGCATTTTTTCCCTCTTTAACTTTCTGCTGTACTTTTTTTCTGTTGTACTCCTTTGTTTTCTTCACGACAAGGGATAAAGCTTTGCTGAACTAAATAGTGGAAAATTTGAAAAAACTGAGCTCAAAACCTTGAAAGCAGAGATTTTAGTTGCTGGCATTCGTATGAGCATTAGAATTCCAAAATTAACTCTGTGAGACTAAGCTTTCAGGTTTTTTTAGCCCAAACTATTTATAAATTAGACTCCCAAGATATTTCTCAAACACAAATGGTAAATTGCATATTCATATGTTCAGAAACCTTTATGCACCACAAAAGTCCATCAAATCCACTGAAAATGCTGTTAAGTTCCAGGAAGATTTGATCTGATGAATAAAGAAATGTGCAGTTTGTTTAATCTCTGCACTGACACTGAATATTAAAGTGTCTCAAGAATGATGCATATATTACAAATGTTAGGCTTTACTTCAGACAAAAAGTTCCCTATCAACATGAAATAATTGGACAAGATGGTAGAGATTCTGTTTTCTATTCTGTTGATGAGAAATGCTACATATTTTCATCAGTAGACAATGCAGCACAACTCATTCTCTTTAAGTATATGTCTTAAAATGGGGAAAGAACTGAGGGTAATTACGGGCTGAAGC
The DNA here is from genome assembly GCF_002078875.1 of Numida meleagris. Lineage (NCBI taxonomy): Eukaryota > Metazoa > Chordata > Aves > Galliformes > Numididae > Numida > Numida meleagris. The sequence goes on along the minus strand of NC_034413.1, from coordinate 40,787,437 downwards.
TTACTTGCTAGCTTTACTTTCTTTCTGTCTTTTTGCTAAATCTTACAGAACAGCTTGCAGGTATTTTTGATTGTTTTTTGAAAGTATGATCAGTTATTCAGCTTTTTAATTTATTTTTTTTTACAAGACATTTTTTGCAGACATCTGCATTCTCTATCTTAAAAAGCAGCAACAGAAGCCCAAAGTGCTAAATTAAGAAAGCTGAGAGTTCATCTGTAGTCATTAATAATATTTCTTAAGAGTGTTCAAAAGGTGACAAACTGTAGTGACCAACAGGATATAATGAAAACGGAGGCTCTGGATAGAGATTTCTCGGGTAGTGGCACACCGTTCCTTTGCAGAAGAGACTCTTCTTGTGAAGCAAAATTGCTCTGTGAGAGTGAGACCAGGATTAATGCAACAAATTGAAAAATAATCATCATAATGAAGTCTCAGAATCAGCTCAATTTCTTGGCAAGTTCAATCACCTTTGAGATTACACAGTCACAGTTACCTCTAGAAGTGTGAGAAGACTTTGAGCACCATCTTTTTCCCTTCCTTCTTTCCATAAGGGAAGCCAAAATAAAATATAACTCTTTTTGCCACATGAAGGATTTATCTTTGTCAGTTTGAATGACCTGATCGATCTGTCACATGAAGAGACAAAAGAGAGCCACTTAGAAACCAATCCATCTGAAGTAAAGGCAAGGGATTAAGCTAAGAGCATCCTGCAGTGATGCTCACTAACTTATCATACGCTAACGAAAACACACAAGTTAACCATATATGAGCTTAGTTGGTTTAAGAAGTATTTTGACCTAAGCAACTTGTTTACTCATGTGGTGGTGTGACTAGTATGTGGGAAGAGAAAAACAGTCAATTTAACAAGAAAAATAGAAAGGGAGGAATCTAATCTATTTTCCAGCTGTTAATATAGCTTAGGGACTATATAGCAGTGTAGCAGGGAACTGAAATCCAGCACTGCACATCAGGAAGTGATGTTACAACCCGGTCAGCAGTGTTAGGAGAGCTGAAAAAAATTTGAAAAAGAAAAAAGAAGAAGATATTCAAACAAAAGCAGAAAGTGCAGTAGCACAAATCTGACAGCACATAAATTCAGTGGTTTTTTTTTTCACAAGACCAAAAATTTATTCTTCACAATTCAGTTAGCACCATATTCCTAACCTTACAGATGATATTGCAATTTTTCAGGCTTGAAAACAGGAGTCTTCTGTTAAACAACATGCCCAAGTTCACACAGTTAGTGGAAGCACTTCATGTTCTCATCAACAGGCTATCAGGCTGTCTTTTAAAAGATAACTGAGAGCTTCCAAAGGCAAAGTTTTCTTCTAAGCAATGGGAGAACTCCTATTTACTCTAAAGAGAGCAAGAGCAATTACCCACACCCCTTGTACTGGTCCCAAAGATATATATTTACACTAATAGTCTGAAAATTTAGCTCCCAATAGTATTGCATTATGTGTAAAAGAACATCAATACTAGTTGGAACATTGATACGAATTCTAAGAAGATAAGCTTGTGTTTATAACTCACAGCAGATTACACATACCCCTTTCTTGCTATCCCTGACAGTGTTCAGTCTCATGAACTGTCCAAGCCCCACTTCTGCAAGACATTAAATAGATATTGAGTATGATGAGCTTGATGAGAGTTTTTGAAATGGAAACAGTTATCAGAAGGTTTAAGATTAGTTTTCTCAGAAGCATCAACACCATGTTCAGCAGCCTGTCCCAGGTGGGTTTTACAGAGATCGCTTTCTTTATTCCTCAGTTAACCATTAAGGTCATTTACTAGCCAGGTACGTTTATGAGTTAAGTGTAACAGGAAAAAAAAAGCAATATAAAGAGTCCATTAAATCCATGAAGTACTGTGGAAAGACAAGAGAAGAAAGAGGAATTAAAATTTCCATATTACTAATATTAGATAACTGCATACAGAACAGATTTTTCTCTCCTGATTACAGATCAGACCAAACTCCGTAACAAAGGACAAAAAACGGGGATGTAATTTTACAGTGGCTGACATCAGGCATTTGGTGACACCACCATATAAAGTGACTCTGAAGCATTCTTCACAGCAGCTCGTCTGACATTTATGCACCACCCCTCCCTCCCATCCAGTGAGCATGCAACTGAATGAACATTGTGTTCCAGGATGCAATTTATTTAAAAACATTTATTTTAGACAAAATTAAACTGACATTTGAATTTACATAGAAATACAGTTTCCAATTGGATCACACAACCTTTTCATTAAAAATGCCGTGCTGTGTTAAGTGTTTTTGCATGGATTGACCAGTTATGCAATATTTAATCATGCTATTTGCATTCAACTATCATAAAAATCGGTAAAGAAAAACATTTCTTAAAATGTGCAAATATTATTTATCTTGGTGTTATGATTGATAATAAATGACCACTAAATATATGCTTATTATGTAAAGCTTTTTCAAGTACAATAAAAATACAAATTCTATTTGTTAAAAAAGGCCATTGCTATGGCTACTAAACATCCTCATTATACAAATTCCAAAATACTATATGACAAAAAAAATTATAAAGACTTTTCTTTATGAAACATACTATTCTATTTGTTAGTGATTATATATATATATTTTAATATATATAATACTCTATATGAATATTCAACAAAGAATTATAGAGAGGAAGACTACTGCAATGCAGAACATTGGGGTCCCCATTCAGCAGGGTACATGAGCATGAGTCAAACTCAGCAAAGGAATAACATCATTCTTTTCAGCAGACTTTTGAAGGCCTTTTTGAAGTACTTTGTTGAAGGGGGCATAAAAATATACATACTTTGACAAATTTGCAAAATACATTGTTGTGTGAACTGTAAACCTTGAGGACAAAACGATAATTATCACAAAAAGCCTCTCTGGAAAACAAGAAAAAATATTCAAAAACCTCTTATTATTATTTTTTTTAATCTACATCTTTATGTTTTAAAGGGAGAATAAGAGAGTTTTTAAGAGGATTAAACTGAACTAATGCGTAGTTTAGGCATTGAAAGAGTAATGATAATACTTTTCTGAGATATGCTCAGGATATTATTTTATTGCTTGTGCTGAAGATTAGTGAAGAGTATGCATAGAAGGGTCAGCGTTAAACTCGTTAGCAGCTGAAAGTTTTGGTGTGCAGTTGTTTGTGTAACATGAAAAACTGGTGAGTATGAAGGACTTACTAACATCCTGAAATCTTGCAGCAAGTTTAAAACTAATGTTAAGACATATAACATCAAAGGAGACCATGAAAACAATGTTCAACAGCCCAACTGTGAACGGTCAGGTGTTGAAAGTAGGTCACAGAATTAACCTCTGTAAACAGAGTGCTTGCTTTTGCACGAGTGTACGTAAATCCCTAAGTAAAAGCAAGATCATAATCTTTATGTTCAAATTTTTGTTATGAATTTTGTTTTGTAATGAATTCCAAATGATACACTTTATTGTTCATCTATAATATAAAACAGAGGGTAGGTGCTTTGACATTTCTGCAATTTAGCAGCTCTTCTATGGTCATTAAGCGCTAATTAACACACTAACAATTTGTTAGCTTCTAAAATATGATTTAATGACCTAAAAATCTTCTGGATTTTATAAACTAATAACAACAGATATAGTGTAATAACTGTACACAGTAATAGAAATTAATTACACAGCATTCCAATTTCTTTTAAGCATATATTTCATATATTAATGGCTAGTATTTTCTGCTTTTTCATTGCAACTGCAATTAATCATTTTACTGATGGAACTTGAAATAATGGCTTAAAAGCTTCCTTTCAAAATAGTGCCAAGTAAAGCATTATGTAAAAATCATGCTTGCATCTCTGCATAGAGGTATGTGTGAGCTTTCTGAAGAACTTTTCCATGCTAAGAGTAGTAAAGCATAGTAAACTTAGGCCAAAGTATGAGAGGAAGAAACAACAGCGTAATTTAATTCATATTTCATAAACAAATACAACTTTATACATTTGTACAGGGAAGGACTGGAGCTAAGTCGGATTTTTACAGAAGCAAACCTCATATGAGTTCTCATGTTGAAAAATGCATATTTTGGCACATGGATAATATTTGTGAATACATGTTCAGAATTAAAAAACACTGTGTAAGAATTTCACATTTAGTTTCTTGGCATCAGCATCTGCTGTCTAGTGGGTCAAGACAAAATACTGTGCCTTCAAGAGTTAATCCCATTTTGAACCCCTCCTGCAATGAAACAAGACATTGTTAATAAAAGAAGAAGTAATTTCTAGAGGATTATTTTCTCTATAAATATCTAAATTCCAGCTTATTTTTAGCTCATATTCTGGGTAATTAGCTAAAGCTTTTCAAAAGGATGCTTCACAGGATAATTCACATTTACACTATTTGGTCAGTTACTTTTCTTAACTTTCTCTTAGCCATTAACTTATACAAGGACTTCACTCTAGGAAATACTGTGCGTATATAAAGTATTATTAGAATAAAGATATTGACTATTCATATGCACAAGTTGATAGAAAAATAAATTTCATTTGAATCATATTGAACGTGAGCAAAATTCAGCACAATTTATAAGCAGGAAAGATCAGATTGCTGTATGAGAAAAAAGTTTATTATATTTACACTTTACAGAGATCTAAGTCATGGACATTGCTATGAATACCAGATGTCTTGTCCATTCAGCAATCCCTTATATTAGAAGTAGTCTAATAATAAATGTAGTGGTGTCCAGCAAAATCTCAGAGGTTTGTTCTGAATCATTCACTGCGCAGTTACACTGAGAGGTGTTATGTTTTACAGCCTATGGTCATCTGTACTTCACTAAAATGTAAACAGAATCATACCTGTTTTATTGTGAATGATTGAAGGATTAATTTCAAATGCATGAAACACTCAGCAGTATCAAAATACAATGATTTAGAAGGAGCAAATAAATTCTTAAGGAGTTAAATTCAAAGTTTCTCATATTCTGTTGGTAGAAACACCACAATAAGCTAGATTCTACTGCTCTCTGCATTGAAAAGAATCATTTCCATAAGTACCCACATTTGGTTTACAAAACACACCTAGCTTGCACCAGAGTAACAGAAGCACTTTTAATGCAGGGAAAATGCTCGTTTTCATTTATCTTTCTCTTGTTAAAAGAAGCTGAACATTTATGGCCTGACTGTCAAATGAAAAGTCACCTCTGAATCTAGAAACATTCAGTTTGTTAGGTGCAAGTATTGTCAAGCTGTAAGCAGTTGGAAACAAGGGCTCTGAACAAAAATGCCACAAAAACATCAACTCCAGTGGCACCTGTCACACTGCTCATCTCAGTGGTCTCTGAGCCTACAGTTAGTTCATTTGGAGAATGTTGATTACGTGCTATGAAATCAATACTATGTGCTTTTATAAAGCAAGCATCTTGTAAACAAACTAAATCTTCTTGTAAGGTAGTCTGCATTGGGACTTGGCAGAAACTCGAGACTTTTCTCATAATGCATAGGAGTACCTCAGGAGTATACCTTTTGGCTTTAAAAGATCAATCACAAGTCAAACCAGCTTCATTTCAAACAAATGTAACCCCCAGGCTAGATTTTAAGAGTTTGAATATTTAATAACCCTACGAGAAACTGCCATCTGCAATGCTGAAAAATTCAATAAACTTCCCGGAGATGATTACTAAATGATCTGAGATTTTTCAGGCAAAGTCTGCATTTTCCTAATACTCATACTATGAGATAGTGAGCTAGGAGCGTTACTGGGTTGTAAGCCTTCTCCAGCTGAGATGCCAGGTTTGTCTAACCAGGTTGACATGACGTAGACAATACTAGCATATTTGACTTTCTTCCCTTCCCTTCTGTACTTTTCAACAAGCTAACAGAAGGAGCATTCAGTGGAAAAGATATTTCAAGCATACAGAGTGTGAAGTTCCAAGCCAGAATTCTATTATAAATGAGACATTGGTTATTTACCCAAAGGATGCAGTTTCTTGATGTAACAGCATTCAGAAGACGACTACTTACACAGGTGCACCAGTCCTAGGCTTAGCTCAACAGTTCAATTTGCTGAATAATATATGACTAAGTTCCAGTGCGTATGGAACTCTAATCTTTTTAAGTATTTAAAGGCAGTTTCCAGTTTTGAAGTTGTAAAAGGGATAGTTTATGCTTCAACCTGAAGATTCCTGATGCAGCTATAATAGTAGAAGAGCTATGACAACTGGTTTAACGAGGACACAACGTCATTTGTATCTCTGCTGGGAGCTCTTTCAAAGCTCTGCCAGACCTATGACCCAGCACTCATCCTGTTCATGTTCTGCATGCTCCTATCTTTCCCTTATACACTTCAGAACTGCTTGTTAATGTCTTACATAGCTGTATGTCCAATGCTGTTTTTCTGGCCAGCCAGGAGCAAATCAGATCTGCACTTTTTGGATGTGTACTCATCTCATTGTTATACTGACCAGAGGGGATGCGTATGATGTCCACCTATTATATCACACAGAACTCACAGGATCGGATTCAACAGTAGCTAGCAGGTCCATCTTTCATGGCAATCACAGGGTCAAAAAAAAACACAAGCAGGACATCAGGGCAACGTGGAGAGCCACTGGGGCATTTTGCAGAATTAAAAAAATCCGGGTGTTTTTTCTTTTTGTTTGTGTTTTTGAGTATTTGAGGTAGAGGAAAAGAAGTCTGAAGGATTATAAGCCACGACACTCAAAGAAAGCTGTACTGTCTCAATCAATACCCCTATTAAATGTGGCATTCAAAAAGGGAAAACTTCAAAACATGCTACTCCAGCAGACTCTTTGGCACAGGAATTGCAATCAAATTCCTAAAGATTAAGAAAGCATAAACTTCAGATCTCCTACAGCCATCTCCATTCCCAGCCCCACAATTTTTTGCCAGCTAGCTCCAAATTCTTCAATAATTCTGCAATCTGCAAAACTATACTTCAGAAAATACATGATAATTGTAACAATATAAAATAATCCAATCAGTTGTTGTCAGCCAAGCTGTAAGATAACAAATTTTTATGAAAAGATTCTCCTTTATGTCCAGACACAGCTGAACTGTGATGAAGGCAGGTAAGAGAACACATAACAGAATGCTTACAGCTTTATGTCAGCTGTCATTACTGCACTTCCTTTATGCGCACTTCTCTCATTTCTGATGGTTCCTACTTGAAGCTGCCATATGCTTATTATAATGTCCAGTTTATGCCTACCTTCTACTCTCCACACCAAAACCCAGCATTCACAGCTGTAATAATAATGATGTCAGTTGGAATGGCTGAGTAATTAATTACAATTTATGTTTTATTTTTATCCTTTTCTATTAAACTGGATTAATGTTTTAGGCAGAATATTTTTTCTTAAGAATGACATATAGTCAGTAGTTGGTATGCGTTGCATGCTATGTATCATCAATTTTAATACCCGGTATTTTAAATATTAAATTCAAACATTTCAGCTTATCATAATGTGTTCTTAGCATAGCACATTGTCCTTTCATTAAAAAGCATATGCACCACAGCTTTTTGTACCGTCAGGGCTCAGGAAACTGTAACATTTGGTCAGAAAATGTCTCCAATCGGCTGATATTCAAGGAATGCAGACAAAGACCATCCCTGATACTGGACAGGAAATGGAACATGAAGAGCTATAAAATGTACATTTATATTGTGATTTGCTTATGTGCTCATATCTCCATGATGACAGTGCTTTTTTACTTCCAAGATGACTTAACACAAGCATTGAACATCTTAGTTACTCAGAAAAATAACAATATTGTACTGACATGTGATGGGTCTCCTAGAGATGCTAAGCTTATTTCCAATATAAAAAGTAAACTGAAAACATCCCATCTTCCAAAGTTCCCAGTTTTTTTTTTTTTCTTTCTTTTTTGATCTTCCATTTTAAATCAACAAGCAGTAAAAGACAAACTATTTCAATTTTATCACAAGGTAAATCTGCCAAAGTCAACCCGTATGGCTCTGTCTGAGGTTGGATTGTTTATCCCTTCACCACCTGACTTCACTCAATGAGCTTAAGTCAGCACAAACTCAGTGAACCAATGATAAATCAACATGTATTGAGAAGATAATTTAGAGGGCTTAGCATAACTTATTTCGGATGGAAATAAGACAACCATCCTGACTATGCTGGGCCGTGCAGGGACAATGGTCTGCAGATCCTGCAGGATTTATAATATTAACTACCTTGAGATTTTAATAAATCATAGCAGCTGTTGCTAGTATGTTTCAAGATCCAGGGAAACTTCATCTCACTGCAAGATTTCTGGGAAAATAGATTCATTTTATTAATGTTTGGATGCAGTCAAAATAGAAAAGATGAAAATATGTTTCAGCATAAGGGTGGAGGAAACAGGAGGTTGGAGAGTCTTCAGAGAGATGTCTGAGCTGTAAAATTCGGATCTCAGCACATGTCGGAGTTTTGATTTTGAGTTCTCCAAAAAGATCAGCCGAGGTTGGACTGAGAAATGGAATAGAAAGAGCTTAACTGTGAAATTTGGATCCTCCCTAAAGTTTAAATGTAAAACTGTTCCTGAGGCTGAGGAACTTGATCTGATCGCATTAAGTTCAAAATATCACATGCAAAGGAAAAGCACCTGCTGCTTGAAGAGTTTATCCCCAGTGCCTCTTCAGCTCTGCTGTGCTTTCTTTCTTCCACTTTGCTTGCATGTCCCTTTCCAACACACATGTTCTCTAAGACATCTTTTCTGCAGACTAGGGCATGCTTGCTGAGAATGGGTTAAAGCTCTATTTAACAATATCCTTTCAAATTAAGTTTATATTTTGAACTACTAGATGCTGACCTTTGTATGTTAACTGAAATATATATTCACCGAAATTCAGGCGAAAATGTGAAGACATCAACTCCCTTAACTTTGTATTCCAGTGAAGGAAAGCAGCTTACATTTTTCTTAAATTTTTCTGAATTTTGGATTTCTCAGAGGACATTACGTGCTTTGTGATTTGACCTTTTCTGGCAAGCATTTCACCTTTCTTCTTGTAGGCCGTTTCTAGCAACAACTGACCTCCAGCACAACTGTATTCATTTCATTTTAAGTTTTAAAGTAATTATTTCCAATTGAAAGCACATTTACATAGATGGCTGTACTAGTAAAAACATCTGTGCATCAAAAGTTTTACATAGACCACGTCATTAATGGCCATCCAAAGAGCAACACTGGACATTTCAGTATCACACAAGGAAAATAAAGAGTAAGTAAAATCAGCTGATCAGACAAAAGAACTTTAAAATTGGCTATCCTCACCTTAAAAATTGTACGCTTCTAAAAATGAGAATGGCCCTGACATACAGAATTGCATGTATAAAATACAAACCTTAAAAGCTTTTATATCTACATTTATAAGCATAAAAACACCAGACACAAACATGTACATTTCAATTGTAAATGCTTTAAATATCATTATTAAAATATGATATACCAACCATCGCTGACGCTAGGCACCCAGGAAAGCATTAAAAGATAAAAGAGATATAAGGAAAAAACATTTTTCAATTTGTATTTTGCACCACTGATTTATACAATCTACAGAAAGAACTTATATACGGCAACTGAATGTAACAGTAATCTAAAGTGATAGGAGGATGTCGTAGCAACTAACTTCACATAGCTTTTGCTTTGATCAAAGTCAGAATTGACTTTTTTTCCACATCCTGTCAGCTTTGCACTTGACCCAACTGAATTATAGGTGAACAAGTTTTACATCAACAAAAAGTCTATTAATAAATTTTCAGTAAAGGTGTCAAGGTATGCCAGGTTCTCTGTGACACACAAAACCAGAAAGAATAAAACATGTATATGCACTGCACAGCAGACTTCTTAACTAATGCAATATTATTTGCAACAGAGCATAGCAATACATAAAGATTTGTTTATCTTGTGTCAACAGAGTAGAAATTGATGTGAGTTCTCCATTTCATGACTTATCAAAAATCTTGGATAAAGATTTCTACAGATTCATTTCTTGATGCTTCATAACATGATAGCACATAAAACTCATAGTCTAACAATATAAAATTTTGACAAAACACTATTTGTAATAAGAATTGCTAGTGTGTGATATTTACCTTTACACAGGTAGCATTTTCCATAGTATTCACAGATATTGTAGTTCATTTTCACCTAGAACAGGCTATTCTCAATGGAAACATGGATCTCTACCACAGTGAAGTTCCAAAGATTGTCTTGGTTGTTTTGTTTTTGTTTTGTACCAAAGGTCTTGATTATGGCATTCTCAAAACATAAGTAATTTTAATGTAAGTACAAAGAAAGCAGCTTTGGCTTTTAGCTGCTTTCTAAAATTACATGGGCCAGAGTGGAGACGAGAAAGAATATACATTTCTTATTTCACAGTGAGAGGAGTTTTCCAGTGTTGCCACCCACATGGAAAACTCCTCCGTATGTAAATTTAGATGTCCCAATGAACAGGAATTCCAAAATTTTACTTAGGAAAATTATACAGTAATTAATTGCATCAAAGCCATTTAAAAATGTTTCTGCTGCTCTCCAGGCACAAGGGAGGAAATCAGTGAGCCTGAGAACTCGCTCTCATACTTCGTGGGCTCTCAAGACACAAGAGGTCTGGTAAGCCCTGGGAACACTTCCTGCAGAGGAGCCAGGATCCTAGAAATTCAAGTTCCCAGTGTTTTCAGCCTTGCATTTGCTGGCAGGCTGCTGTGAAAAAAAAGAGATAAGCAAGCTGGCAAGGAATTAGCAGTTTGCAAAGTTTGAGACAGCCCACGGTTTAAAGGCTTTCTCCTAGAACTGCTTCAAACTGAGTCAATAGCTGAACAGATAGAGTATTTCAGAATCAACAAACATTTCCTGATGAAAAAAGACCTCAGAGTTCTTGAATCAATTCTCAATAGAATGTGGCCCAGAATGCAATAGTCAGGTACAACTATTTTTAAAGGGAACAGAAAATTTCTGAAGAATAGCAAGGTCAATGCATATGCAGGGCTCTAACCACAGCTCTTTTTTAAACTTGCTCAGTCCCTTCCCAGTTTGGAGTATCCATTTTGCTTACAGCGCTGGCAAGCCTTAAATAATTGCAGGTGTCTGCCTATCAATACCATGCGATAACATCAGTAAAGATCTTCAGGCTGATAAATTCCAATTCCCCACAAGTACAAAAATAGCAATTGTCTTTTCTTTTACATTTTTTTTTTCCCTCCCCTATGTATCTGTGTGTGTGCAGTCTAGAATATATTTTCAAAACACTGTAAAAATGTATTTCAATAATATTCATACCACCACAGAAAACTGCATAATTGATAACTCAGTAGTTACCTGCATCTCATCTAGTTTGGACTGAATGTCTGGAGGGAAATCTCCTGCTCCGCAGCTAAAAGGGTCAAAAGGTTCTGCTCCAAAAAGGTCTCTCTCTGGAACAACAGAAAAATGAGTCACTGAGAGAAAAGGCATCGGCTATGACTACAGCTCTTCGAAAAACTCAGCTTACATTTTACAAGCTGAATAACAGAACCTCCAGATATGCAAATGATTAACTGTAATTTTTTAGCATCTAAATTCAAAAGTCAGGTCTTGATTAGTTTTTCAAGACTGTATACTCAACAATTTTTTCCAGTAACACCAGTAACTTCTGATGAAGCCTTTATGGACTATTCATTAAATGGTTGTGCTTTCTAGAGGAATTTTAGGGACCTGAGGAGGAGAAATCCCAGTTTGAATAAGGGAGCTCCTACTGAAGTACCTTCTGGAATCATAGTGCGTGTTTCATAAATGAAGAGGGAGCAACTGGATGCCAACTGCCAAATTTCATTATGTCAGAAGCAAATTCTCAAAAACAAATTAGCCTTCGTATCTGCTGTCTGCCACTTCTGATCGTCAGGTTATGGACTTTTGTAAAGATAATTACCCTTACTCATGGGATTTCAGTTCTGCATTTGATGGAGTTCCTCAGTGTGCTGTTAGTAGTAAATAAAACTAATTACTAGGGTTGTAATACTCAATCAAAGAACAGTCAAGGAAGAATGAAAGAACATGTAGAAGACTGTTAAATGTTGCTTGCCCTAGAACTCCACTAAAACTGGATCCATAAATGCAATGACTTCAGTTTTTTCTCTGTCATGTCATATGGTTTCTCACTTTTTAAAAGCAGGATCCTTTTCAGTGCTGAGGTGTTTTTTGTTTTTGTGTTTGTTTCTTTTTTGAAACACCCCCAAGAATATCTCTTTTTTTTTCTCCTTACTGAAACAGTGTAAGGCTAGTTCATCCTCACATCTGACGGCCCAGATATTTTTTTCTTCTCAGTAACAGGAATATTTTTCTTTACATGATAGAGTGCCATCTATATAGACTTGTTCTTTCCCATATCAGATTGACTGAAACTAGTATGAAGCTCATTTTGCTAACATAATCCAACCACACTGATGGCAACACTCATAGAACAAAATTAACACAGCTTTGTAATTGCTGAAGAGAATATGAAGCTTCCTAACCTTCACGGCTGTCCAGCAGGAAAGCAAGAAATCACACTGCCTAACTAAATAATATTGGATTCATAGGAGAATAGGAAAAAGGACCCTTACTACCTTTGATGTTAATACCTCTTTTTCTGTTTTAGCCCCAAATTTTACTCTTAACATACAAGATATTCAAGCTGATAATTGACAACCCGACACTAAATCCATGTAGTTACCAGTCATGTTAACAATACTGAAGAGTGTGAATATAGCTAAATAAAAGTCTTTATTTTGTCGGAGTCCAAATTCTAGGCGTGTACTTGTCTCATCTACTTGCCTCAATTGTGCAAGTAAGTCTCCATGGGTTTTGACCTAATATTTGGTGTTACCATATTGCATTGCACAACATTTACCTTAAATAATTAGAATATATCATTGCTCCCATAATAATGTACAGAAACAAGTAGGAATGTGATTAATTACACGTTTTAAAAACTGTGGCTTAACAGTTATAAACTACCACATGAGAACAGGAGATGGCCCAGATCTGAGATCCTTAATCCAAAAGCCCATTTGAGCCAAAATATCTAGTCTTTCCTGGCAGAGGCAGACCACCTTCATGCAAAAGAGACATCAACAAGGATAATCTAATGTAAAAATTAGGATCTACCTCTCCCCTTGCCTCTCTCACAGCCAAAATGGGTCTGCTCCAGTACAACCAGCATCCTTACATGTCCTTATACTCCTACTCAGAGATCTTCAGATGTGTAGCAGCTTTAACTTTCAATCTGACCTCTACTGGGGAAAAAATGATTATGTTCCTCCTAAGTCTATTTGCTCATTGTGTAGGTCCATTTTCTTTCTTTTTTTTTCTTCTCTTTTCCCCTCTTTTTTATAAGTTCGTTTTACCCTAAAAAGGGAGCTGACAGTTTTCTATGTGGTCAGATAGCTTAAAGCAGCCAGTTTCAACACCAAGCCTTTGCAAACATTCAAGGAATGTATTTAAAAAAGAACAGTAAAAAACACAACTCTTTCATTTCCTAGTACTATTTTTTACATCACTATTTTTGAAAACAAGAATGTTACTCTGGACATCTTCTTATTCATGCCTAACTATTGTGCTTTTATTTATGACAGTACTGAGCTAATTAGCAGGAGAATAGTAGAAGCTTTAACTCCTTCAGTGGAACCTGCCTTCACGTCAAAGGTATTTTCACTCATATGGTTATTCAAAGCAGACTTTAAAACTAAACAGAGAGCAACTTATTATGAGAGATGGAGCTATTAAGCCCTGCATGGAATCAAATCTTAAAAATAGGTATTTCCTAGCTGAATTTCCATTAAACGTTTTTGGAAATTATCTCTATTACAATTTGATATCCATTTCAGTGAAATGGCTGTAAAAGACCATAGGACAAGAGGATTATTGCTTTTCTGCATTTAAAGTTTGTGCATTGTCAGAGAGATTGCATTGCTGAGTCACAGTACCATGAAATACTTTCATTCAGAATTTCTCTTTGAAACAAAAGATGAATATGTGGAAACTGGATGAAATTTACTCACTGCAGAGCTCCACTGTTGCATAGCATTTCCATAACCCTGCTGCTGGTGTTTATTCCACTGTTCACTTTTTAGCTCCATTTTAGCAGAGACTACACAAATCAGTAATATTTCATGCTACAGTACTTGCATGAAAATATATTAAATATAACAATAATATCTTGCCTGGTACACTCTCCAAAATCACTGTAGTGTAGATAGGCATTTCTTTCCCCAGTACAAATTGGTAAATCTTTGAAAGCAATCCCTCTGAACACCACATATGATTTCCTTTCCCTCCTCCTGGCCAATCGCATTCCTTACTGGAGGAAAATAAACGCACTGCTTGGGAAAGCAACCAACAAATTCAAAACTATAGAATAGTGATACTTTACATCTGCAACTCAGACTGCAGAAAGACACGAACAGGTAGTAAATTCGTATTTCTGTGACTGATCTGACATTCAGGACAACAAACAATTAATACTGGAGAATAGCAGCCTACATTCTGTAATAAACTCAGAACTAGCAAGAATCAAACAAACAAAATTCTACAAATATTTGGCATTTCTGCTTTATTTTGCATCCCAAACTTCTTTACATTAGCTATCATCCAGACACAGAGTTATGCTGATATATGTTTTCCCCAAATGTCCTGGAGCAGCTGTAATGACAAATAAAAATGAATCACACTGAAGATAAGCACCCAAGAAAATGTTTGGAATAAGCTGAGGTAATGAGGGCCAGGAAGCCTTTCCCTTAGCTGCAGCCTACTCCGTATTTTTTTATTTTGGAATGATTACAGCATAACAAATGGTTCTACCAGTATTCTAACAACAGATTCTGGAAAGATAACTCTTGGAGCAGATTTCTACACCTGCCACTTGTGACCTTGCATTGTTGTAAGTCCTTTAAGTGAAATAAATTTTCAGTAATTCAACAGAATTTTCCTCTCCAGTTCTTTTCTGAGATACAACAGTGCTGTGACAACAAGAAATACACAAATTAATTTCTCTTCACAGTAACTTACAAGGACACTTGCAGTCCCTTACTCGATGCTCTCAGGAAGCAGCAGCATGGCGTCAACACTGCATTTTTGGTTGCTCTAACTCTGTGTGCATCAATTCTTCACTTAAGTAATTATTATACTGGGCTGCAATGTTTATATTTAGTCTGCAAGCCAGTGACTGTAAAATCAGCTCTAAAAAGTAATTCTCCACAACATTTTGAGTAGAAATACAACTCTTGCAAGGGCTTTCATTTGTGAAAGGATCATCCCTTTTGTAACTGTTTCCTATAGAGACATCATGTATTTGTCCAATCTGCAAATTCCTGGCCAAAGAGCATGAAATTTTATCCTTTAAAATAGGAAAAAAGCAACCTTCTTGCTATTACTGACATATCCAGCAGTGCACAGACATTTACTGAGTAGTTGTGTTGCTATACTGCTGAATAGGAGTTCAAAGCTTCCAGAATCTTCTTCCATTTTCAGAAAGGTTAAATGATTTGGAGATAACCATCTTTCCAAGGGAAGGCCAGTGTTGCACTCTTCTTAGAGCTTTATGAACTACTTGCTGAGAGCTGGTCAAAGCAAAAGGTACTTATAACTCAGTTATAAAAAATATAAGTTATAAAAACTATAAAGGACAATAACATTATCTTATAATTTCATCAAAATGGTGAGGAAAAATTCTCAAGGGCTGTGTCAAAGGGAGTGAGAAGAATATGAAAAGATGACCTCAGAAAAAGTGAGATTCCAAACTTTGGCTCTTTTTTGTTGCCACCTATCTGACTTGTTCTGGAGAAAGAAATGCCAGTCCGTCTCTACTGCCACCAATAACATATAAAACAATGTATTATTGTACACTATCTATCTGTACTGCAAAATTACCCAGCTTGAATGAAGTTCTTATGGGATCTGAACTTTCTCATCTAACACACTAAGTACTTATTTGATTAGAAAATATTATTCTACTTCAAATTGCATTTTTGAAATACACCAGAAGATGTTAATAACTGATGAATGCAATAATTTACAACATATAATATACCAAGTTGGGGGAAGTGCCAATCTGCCTGAGGATCGGAATGCCCTTCAGAGGGACCTGAACAGGCCAGATTGTTGGGTTGAGGCCAATGGGATGAAGTTCAGTAAGACCAAATGTTGGGTAGTGCATTTCAGTTACAACAACCCCATGCAATGCTACAGGCTTGGAACAGAGTGGTTGGAAAGCTGCATGGAGGAAAAGGAGCTGATGGTTTTGGTTGATGCTTGGCTGAACATGAGCCAGCAGTGTGCCCAGGTGGCCAAAAAGGCCAATGGCATCCTGGCTTGTATCAGAAATAGTGAAGCCAGCAGGGAAGTGATCATCCTTCTGTACTCAGCCCTGGCGAGGCCACACCTCGCGTGCTGTGTTCAGTTTTGGTCCCCTCACTACAGGAAAGATATTGAGGCCCTGGAACGCGTTCAGAAAAGGGCAATGAAGCTGCTGGGAGGACCAGAGCACAAGGTCTTATGAGGAATGGCTGAGGGAGCTGGGATTGTTCAGTCTAGAGAAGAGGAAGCTCAGAGAACACCTTATCACTCTTTACAACTCCTTGAAAGGAGCTTGTGGCGAGATGGAGGTCAGCCTTTTTTCCCAGGTAACAGCGATAGGACAAGAGGGAATGGCCTCAAGTTGCACCAGGGGAAGTTCACATTGGATATTAGGAAAAACAACTTCTCTGCAAGAGCGGTAAAGTATTGGAAAAGGTTGCCCAGGGAGGTGGTTGAGTCACCATCCCTGGAGGTGACTAAGGAAAAGATAGATGTAATACTTAGGGACATGGTTTAATGAGCAATAGAGGTGATAGGTGGACTGCTGGACTAGATGATCTTAGAAATCTTTTCCAACCTTAATGACTCTATGATTCTGTGACACAGCCTGAAAATGCAGGGATCAATAGTATACACAGAATGCTATATCATTCTGTAATTCTCCCTCTGAAGCAAGGCATGCAAAGAAGTGTACGGAATTGGCATGCAGCTAGCAAGATATGGCACTGCCCTACCATGTCTCTGAATTCTGTAATCATAATTGAAAATCAAATTAATTAAATGCAGAATAAACACAACACTTTTAAATAGTAACTGTCATTAAGTTATCTCTATTCTGTATTGTGAAGTCCAATGTTTAAACAAATACAGAAATCAGAAAAGCAGAGTACTCAAAACCACTCTGACTTCCATGCAAGCCCACAAAATTTCAATGGCACTGAGGGAGGATAACTGCTAAAACCAAAAGTCTCATCTTGTAATCCAGGTTACTACTTTTGAAGCTGCATATGCCCACTGAAATCAGTTTCATGATAATATCTGCAGCTTGTACTTTTGTGAAAAAAATCATAAAAGCAGTTTGTTGGTTTGTTTTCAGAGGGGGTGGGGGGAGCTGGGTGTCTTTTTGTTTTCCTGATCTTTATGAAGCCATAACAGCTTCTTACTATAACAGTTTAGTATCCTATTATAATATTTGGTTTAATATTGTACTAAACCATGAATATTAACTATTAGAATTGTTTGTAATTCTCTTACTATACCATTTAAGAAATTTACACAAAACCATTTAAAACCTTCTCTTGAGACAGAACGGATTTTTTTATTGAATCCGTAGCTGCAACATCTGCTTTCTCTTTAGAGAGTGACAGTTAAAGCTGTGTACATAAGGCAGTAGGGAAGTTGCTCATCAACTGAAGTTTTACACTGTATCATTACTACTGCGCACAGCTTGCATTCATACCTGAAAATTCTATATATTAGGAGCATTCCCCAAAATAGGCAGAAACTCTTTAAATATGGTCTTATACTGTGGCAAGCAGTGACATTAATGTTCCTTATCCATACTAAAATAGGCATGAAAGAGAGAAAATGCTACATGCTAACAGATCTTCCTACAACCTCCTATGCTTCCTCCTCCTCCCCAAGAGGTTTCCAAAGCTTTCAAAAATAGTCTCTGGATTCCTAAAAGATTTCCAATTAAGCTGAGATTATTATCCCAATGGCCTTTAAACGTTTGAAAAATAAAATTGCTATTATTAAACATCTTTCAGAGATTTTCAGGAACGGTCCACAAATCTGCAGTGTTTCATCAACTCTAACTGAAAAACAAAGCTGTACATGATATGAAAAGCAGTATTAAAAATATTATTTCATGACATCACATTTTAACGGATTTCTCCAGCTCTTCCTTCTGTATCATCATTGCCATATTCCCCTACTGTATTCCCAAGAAACACAGATTTTAGATACTACAACTGTAGCAAAGATGGAACTACTGGGAAGTAAAAATATTTCCTAAAGTAACTACAAGATACACATAGCAAAAGAAAAGCCAAATCATAGTCCCCAAACAGACTCCTTCAAACTGTTTACATAATAGTTTCAGCAAGTAAATATATTTATTTATAATGCAACTTGGCAGAAACATCAATGACTTTGGGAAGATGGTATAAAAATTAAATGGTATTATCAAATGTAACTTAAAAAACCTGTATCAGGCTTTTCATGCGAAATGTATGTTGTTTTTTTTTAATTATTTTTCCTAAAAAAAATATAAGATTAAGCAAAAATTAGGTCAGTTGTCAAAGAACTTACTGATCTCTGCAGATCTACTGGGTACTGGTGGAGGCTGTGTACCATTGCGAGTAGGTGTTGATGACTGAGGGGATATGGGAGAAAAGGGAACCATATCAAAGATGTCAGTGGAGGGTGATTTAGGTGTCACACAGCCTGCCTACAATAAGGACAATAAATATTAGGGCAATGTTTCACAAGGAAAAAAAATCACAACACTGATTTTTTCAGCATGCAGATAAGAATTACAGTTTCAAAAAATAACCGTCAGCATGCACAAAACAGCTCCTGACACCAAGCAAATGGCATTTGCAGTTTAGAGACTGAGACATGCTAAAACTCTCCAAATACATAAGCAGCACTGTAATTATTCAATTTTCAGTAAATCTAGTACAGCCAGACACGTACCACAGTTAAACCTGAAAAAGCTAGTAAAGCAGTTCTATACTCCAGAAGTAAGAATACAGATGTGTTCACAAGACCCTGTTAAGAAAATATGGCAACAACAATATACTACATTCCTGAATGCACACAACAATCAGCTACAATTAAAAGACAAAATCCCAATTATTTCTTCTTCACTGATTCTTCCTTGTGTGATCAAAAATCCCACAGTGATGGCAGCTTCACATGTATTTTTTGATAAGTAACGACCTGGACACACAATACACTGAATAGTGATATCAGAAATAAAACTCTCATTTTTCAATGTGAAACAGAAGTGATCTCATTCATAAAACACAAAACTTTGACACGCTTCTAAAAAATACTAGATAAGCAAATAAACCCTAACCACAACAGTCATGACCACTCTACAGCCTTATTTATCCTTTAATCACTCATTCCTCCTGCCATTCATCCATTAATTCAGGACATAAATGAAGCATGCTCAAGTCAAACCATAATGAACACTAAAACAGGTGATGAATTAGTTTACAATTCTGATTGATGAGCTGAAGGCAAATATCTATGCAAAACTAATGTTAATTTTATCAATTAGACAGCACAAAAAATACATTCTGTGTATAAGAAAGACTATGCTGTCGGGCAGAGGTAAAGGCAGCTACTTTAAAATAAGATTCAGTTTGACTAAAATATTCATGTGAAAATTTACAAGCGCAGTTTTATTTAGCCAGACAGTTTTATTGAAAAAAAAACATGAATATCACAATGTGGCAAATGGATTGCCTTTTGCAATCTTAAGGGCCCTAAAACTCATTTTGAAACATGTCCTTCTTTAGTGTCTCTGCTGCAGTAACTGAAGGTGTCACTCATAACACATGACAAATCTCTAAAGCAAACCCTTCGGAAGACTGCCTCTCCTCTCTGGAGGCTGCAGTGGGTGCAGAGAGGGAAAGGACTTTGATCCATGATCTTTCACTCAATACAGTGCTTAAAAAGAAAACTATACTCCTAAGTCCAACATTACCTATTTCTTGTGTGTTTTGAATTCATACTTTTAAATTTGGATGTGGAAAGATTAAAACACTTCAATATTTCATAGAAAACAAGGATATTTCTACCTAGGTGTACTAAAATGCAACCAAAAAAAACCAAGCCACATATCACATGCTGCTTTTTTTCTACTAAAAATAACAACAGATAATAGAATTCTTTCCATCTTGGTATTCCCCAGCAAGATCAGAGCTGAACTTCATGAAATAACTAATTTTCAAGATTTTTACATATGCAGAACTTCTACTGACCTCAGTATGAGTTAGCATAGCAATTTCAATGATTGACTATTGTGAAAAGGTATCAGTGAATATTCATTAGACACAAGTGGCTTTTACTGCTGCTTTTATGGGCCTTGCATTAACCTTCTGGTTCTTTCATGCACTGTCAGAGATTCAGTAAAATTGTTGGAGGAGACTGTTGAATGTCATCTGCTGCCACTAAAAGCAGGGCAATGTATGTGCTTGACTCATCGTAAACATATGAAAAGTCTCACATCCCATTCTTCATAGAAACAAAACTATGTCTGATTGTAGATAGCATTTGTCTGCGTCAGGAAGGTGGGATCAGCTTCAGTATATAAGTACATGCTATATATATTAACCTACACTGCCCATTAACGTTAGTGAATAATCCTAGAATGACTCAGAGACAGTAAATGCTAATGTAGATTCTCGTTATTTGCTAACTGTTTATGGATACAAAGATGCTACAATAAATAAGCAGCATTTATGTTTAGTCACAAGTCCTTTTAGCACAAAAGCAAAAATCAAACTTTACACTGACGTTTTCTGTTTATATGCTATTTAGTTGAAGTTCCTAGACATTTTGATACTATTCATCCAATTACTTTAAAATTAAAATTCAATTATTTAAATGAACGTATATTTTAAATGTGTATGAGCACAAGAATCATTTGCATTTACTGAACACATGCAGAAAGCCATGGTTTGCCAAATACAGCCAGATGTTATTAGCAAATGGAAGAAATGTTGAGAGTAGTTAGCATATTGCCATGAGAAAGCAGACAATATGCATTGTTCATATTTTAAAATAATTTTAAGCATTCATTTTGCACAGTTTTTATACAGTATACTAAAATGCATTTAACAGCTGATTGCTTTTCCATTAATTTATGAAGGAAAAAAGCATTCAGATTGGAGCTTTAGAATTGCTTGATTTGAATAGCTATTCTTCATATAATGATTTTAACAAAAGATTGATAGATGCGAGATTCATTAATGGACTAAATTAAAATTGTTGCTAAAATAAGAACTTATATTTTAGGATTAAGAAAGAAAAAAGCTACATAGAAAAAAGAGCAAGTCTTTTCAAATTCCATATTTTAAGAGAATTCCAAGAGAATCAAAGATAAATTTGATCTGTCCTTTCATCACTGTACAAAATGTGAAATTTTAACATGTTAATACACAGTAGAGAAAGAACACAGGAAAGCCAAAAAAAGAGAAAGGTTTTGCACAGTAGGATTACACGAGGTCTCGGACAGCTGTATTCAATGGTTGGCTTTGGAAGACCACTTTTTGAAGGTGGTGGTATTAACAATCCAGCTGGTAGTCTAGAGTCAGGAGAACTCCTAGGAGTAAGCGTAATGGAAGAGATATCTAAACAAGGAGGTGGTGAGTCCTCATTGTTACACCAGAAAAAGGTAGAGGGTCTTTGAAACATATGTTCATCATTATCACACTTTATGTGCAGCAGCTGAAAAGGAATCACAGAAAGAGAAAACATTCTGAGGAGCTTAATGATATACCGTCAGGGAACGAAGAATAAAAAGGCATTTAATGCTTCAAAAAGGATTGTCTGCAACTTGCTGGTCAGTACTATAGTGACAGGATACAAAACTAAATAATACTTCAGAACCAAATGTAAAAATTACTGTAACTGCCCAGTGTTAACTGCAATGAAGACGACTTGCACCTCAATAATTACATTAAAATAAAATGTTGACAGGGATATTTCCAAAAGTGGACATTTCAGGTGCGCTGACAAATGTCCAAATTCACAAACATACCAGCAATATCTCACATGTGCACATGTACATGGGCAGTTAAGCACATATCTTGCGGGGAAAAGTTACTGTGGTGGTTAAGGCACAGGTCAGAATTTTTTGCTCCGTACCAGGAAACACCTACTGTTTATATCCCACAGATATTTATAGAAAAAAAAAGAAATATTTATATTTCCTTACAGTAGAAGCTCATAGCACATACATTTTAAGGCTTACATTAATATCAGACCTTCATATCCTTAACTGTAGAACTTGAGAGCAAACATTTACAGACAGTAATATCCTTCTGCCATCTTTTCTGTGCACTTGAATAATTAAACATAGAAAACAGTATTCCCAGTAGGTATCACAAAAGCAACAAAGGAATCATTATTACTTTACAACAGCAGCACAGGATCCAGAATAAAACAAAACTTAATTGCCAGGGAAATAAAAATGTTGAGGTGTGTAAGATTCTTTGGATGTCTGATGTCCCACAGAACAGCTTGACACAGAGGCAAACCAATAACAGCCATACCACTGCAATAGCTGGTAAGAGCATTCACCTAAGCAGACAAAGTGCTAAGTGCAAGATTCTGACCTGAATTAAGACAGACAAGAGCTTGAATCAGTCTGTCTCACATGAACAAGGTCTATTTACCTCTACATTCCAGCAAGATTCTTTGCACTTTGAAAGGCAAGCTGAGGGTTTTGTCCACCTTGATTAAAAAAATAAATTAATAAATTTTTGCCTGAATGGAAGATATCTACAAACCATAATAGGTTACAAAAAATGTGGATCTTGTCCAGGTGAAATTAGAAACATGGAGCCTTTATGAGTGAGTTTAGAAAGAAAAGCAAAAAAAAAGTAATGTCTTCAAGTATTTGATTTAAGAAACATGCCCAACCAACTCTTTCATGGGACCAAATAGTAATTTCTGCAAGTATATTGCATGAAGTAGCAGTAAAAAGAATATAGGTTGCAAAACTATAAGGGTGAACTGAATACAGAATATTATAAAACTGAAGGAACAGAAAACAGGCAAAGAAAAAACATGAGTATCTTCCTCCTTGGCACTCTTAATGGAAATATCAATCAAGTGATATGCCTAAACACATTCCAGAACTGGTTTCTGAATTATGCAGTTCCAACTTCTATCTTGGTTTTGCTTTGTTTTTACACTTCATGTGTATGTTAAAGCTTTTAATGAGGGCAAGAAGTGCCCTATGCTTCTAAGTCACTACTTGACATTAAAATGATCAAATCAATAACTATCTTAAAAAAAAAAAAAAAGGCTTTGGCAACATCGTCAGAGTAAGAAGCACAGAGTTGTCACATACACATTACATACTTATTTTCCTGAATATTTCTGTTTTTTCCTATCTGAAGTCGGAGTCATGCAGTTGTCATAACCTCCTTCTTTGCTTAGCCATGTTGCTAAAGAAAGCCTTCAAGTTACACTTAAGCAGCTTCAGCCATGCTGAAAATAGATGAACAATTCCTTATCAGACCATTAACTAGTGGTGATCCTCAGGGATCCCTGTTGGGACTGGTGTTATTTAACATCTTAGCAGGTGACATGGACAGTGGGATCGAGTGCACCCTCAGCAAGTTTGCAGATGATGCCAAGCTGAGTGATGCAGTTGACATGCCAGATGGAAGGGATGCTATCCAGAAGGACCTGGACAAGCTTGAGAGGTGGGCACATGACAATCTTAAGAAGTTCAACAAGGCCAAGTGCAAGGTCCTGCAGCTGATTCAGGAGAATCTCAAGCACAGATACAGGTTGGGCAGAGAATGTCTTGGGAAAAGCCCTGAGGAGAAGGATTTGGGGGTGCTTGTTGATGAAAGATTCAACATGAGCCGGCAATGTGTGCTTGCACCCCAGAAGATGAACTGTATCCTCAGTTGCATCAAGAGAAGTGTGACCAGCAGGTTGAGGGAGGTGATTCTGTCCCTCCACTCTGCTCTTGTGGGACCCCACCTGGAGTACTGCATCCAGTTCTGGGGCCCTCAACACAAGAAGGACATGGAGCTGTTGGAGCAGGTTCAGAGGAGGGCCACGAAAATGATTGGAGGGCTGGAGCACCTCCCCTATGAGGACAGGCTGAGAAAAGTGGGGCTCTTCATCCTGGAGAAGAGAAGGCTCTGAGGAGACTGCATAGCAGCCTTCCAGTACTTGAAGGGGGCCTACAGAAAAGCTGGGGAGGGACTTTTTATAAGGGCAGGTAGTGACAGGAAACAGTTTTAAACTGGAAGAGGGTAGATTTAGATTAGATATTAGGAATAAATTCTTTACTGTGAGGATGGTGAGACTCTGGAACAGGTTGTCCAGCAAGTCTGTGGAAGCCTCCTCCCTGGAAGCGTTCAAGGCTAGGCTGGATGGGGCTGTGAGCAACCTGTTCTAGCAGGAGGTGTTCCTGCCTATAGCAGAGGGGTTGGAACTAGATGATCTTAAAGGTCCCTTCCAACCCAAACCATTCTATGATTCTATGGTCACTTCAGCGATTTCTTAGTAGCCTAGAGGAGTTTGCCATTCATTCTGCTATAAAAGCTGAAGGTGCTCACTGTATGCAGCTGCTAAGCCACACAAAAGCTGTGTGTACAGCTAGCAGCTAACCCAGGCTGCTCTCCTAATAACAGCAACAGTATAATGAGCAAAAAAAAGACATCATGAAATAGCACTTCCAAGGAAGCACTGATCTTTGGAAGTTGGATTTATACATAGGAGCAGCATCCAAAGACTAATTATGATATAAACGCAAGCAGCCTCATCATAGACAAATAACAAAATGAAAATCACATCGTCCTCATATAATCAAAACCAAATGCAAGAAAGACCTGTGATTAATGTATTGCCAAACCACTAAAGCAGATGAAAAGTAAACAGCACAGATACATGAGTAATGGAAACTTCAGCTGTACATGCAAGGGAGTGAGAAAGAAGAAAACCACAACCGTCCCATACCAACATTTCCCATGGTCCATGTAAGTGCAGCTATAAAGGCAAACCATCCTAAAGAAACCATACTTTAAAGACAGTATGTGCTTCACTGATTCATTCAGGAAATTACAAAAAGTGACTGTTTCTATTGAATAACACAAATATGTTTATATTTTAGTGACTGTCTTTTTGAAGTTTTGGAAAGACCAACATACTTAAAAACATCAACCCCAAAGCTAGGCAATTTATTACTTACTGAACTTTCTGAAGAAACTTAAATCTAAATAGTTAAAACACTCAGAGAAAAAGAAAGCATGAAGAAAACTGACAGTTTCATATTCAATTTTAACAATAAGTTTTATTCTTAATTTTTATTGTTCAATCTAGCTTTTCCTTTTTTTTTTTTCTTTTTTCATTTCCAACTATGTTCTCACTGTTTTTATTTGCTTCTTTAATGGGTTCAGAAAGAAGTTTTTCCCATACAGTTTATGAACAGATAGAAATGGCAACTAAATTAGGTTGATGTTACTTTGGCAGTTTATCTAAATTTACAGCATCTGAAGAAGCATTTTAGTAGTGACATTGTCAATCAAGAAATAAGAGACTTTTGATAGCAGATGTACCCCTCAGAAGCAGAAGTATACTGCTGTCAGTACTTTGCATTCATGTAAATATTACAAAAATATAAAAGGGTACATAATTGCATTTTTCATGCAAATAATTTGTACCCATTTCAGCCTGCCATTATTTAAAATAAGTCCTCAAATAAACCCTTACATGTCCTTCAAAAGAACCACAGTATAAGGAAGAATCAGGAAAGCAGTTTTAGATTGTTTCCCTTTGTACTTCACAAAGTACAAGTCTATAATTTGGCCCATGGAAAGAAAAAGTCTTTTTTAAAATATTATCTTTGTAATTCTTTACAATTTTACAGAGTGGATTTTTTAAGAGACTGACTGAGGGCTCACAACACCCTAACAGCAATTCATTATCATCACCTAAAAAAGAACGCGTTTAAAAGAGGTAATCATGGATGTTTCAGCTGGTAAAATACCCTCTTCAAAAATATTTTTAATTCTGTAGCTAATGTGAAGCTTTAGCTTATAAGTCACTGTTTGCATTTTCTTCTCTGGCAGATTTTGGACACGTTTTAATAACAGGGAAATCAATGAAATAACACATTAAGAGTAGGACTTGATGTTTCTAATGGTATTTTCTACCTACTTCATTTTGTTGTATTGAGGAACAAGATTTAGTGGTAAATATTGGTGATAGGTGGGCGATTGGACTAGATGATCTTGGAGGTCTTTTCTAAGCTTGGTGATTCTATAATTCATTAAAAAATTAACAGGAGGACTAATGTGCCTAGAATAATTACAGAAATCAAAACTGATCAACTTCAGGAGGAAGAAGCAAGATTAAAGAAATGCTAGATTGGGCAAACACTCCCATGTCTTCAAGTGACTGCCAAGAGGGAGAGACATTCTATTCTAGATCAACATTTTATCAAGGCACGGCAGTGTCATCACTTGGTGTCTATAATCTCACTGTTTCACACTACAGGTGCAATAAGTACTTAAAAGACCAAATCTTGCCTCAAGTGGAAGGTACACATCCACTGTCAGCTTGAAATGTCTGCTTAGACTGCACCAGATTGCAGCTCCCTTCCATAAGGATGGGCGACTAAATGTGAGAATGCTGCACACAAAATTTTAATGTTTATGTTTGTTACATTCTGGAAACTGTCATCACAGCCCCTTGCCACATCATCTGCTTCTGCAAATATACGCTTGTTAACCAAGCTGGTAGTGTTGACTTCTAAAGTGCTGAATCACTTGCTGATTGCCAAGTGCTTCCATGACCATGCATTAATCATAAAAGGAAGAGCACGGTCAAAAACCCACAGAACAGGAAAGCTATTTCAGTGCATTTGGAAAATGTTAAGAAAAAGTACGAGCAGTGTGCTAGCAACCAAAAGTAGCACAGAAAACATAAGAACAAAAATTCCAAAGTACTATTCAAGTCTAAATAGAAGTAGTTTGACAACAATCTGTACTTAGCTACTGAAATCAATCATTTCTTCACAATAGCAGCCAGTTAATGGCATGTGTGGTATTACCATGCTAGGTATCAAGTATGAGGACTTAACCTTTTCATCCCCTCAGCACATAAAGCAACTGCAAAATGGACTTATACATAAGGAGTTAGAGCACTGTATCAAATGAACAAGATGTAAATAAATCAGATTACTTATTATGTCTAAAAACGCATGTGAAAGTTCAGGTTTGGCACTGACATCCCTTTATAACTCAAAAGTACGGATATGAGAGCTGTGAGAAAACTTAAACTTTACTGTTTAATAAATGCTTGAAATCACAAGAATGAACATGTCACGTTTATAACATGCAGCATGAATAGTGTCTGCAGATAAGCAACTTTTCCCACCTGTTTAACTGAAAATGCTTGGAAATCGACCCTCATGATGTATGATCCCCTATGATGGATATCCTGCTTCATTTATGCATCAAATTATTTTATTTCCATATTTAACAAAATACTGTACTGTCAGCAGATTTTAAAATTTACTTTGACAAAGTGATGAAAGATAGAGCTGTTAAGTTTCCTTTCTAACTTTGGAGAAATTTTGCAGCTTTACTACGGGCATTTTTAAAAACATGGTACTTAAATGTTTAAATTTAAATTCAGAAAAACATCCCACCCGTCCCTCTAATAACATTTTATAAAAAAAAATAGATCTTTTTCTTCACTGAAATTAAGTTGAAAGAAAAAAGATCCTGCTTTCTTCTAATAGGAGTGGGGCTTTACAGAGTTCCTCTTTAAATGATGGTTGATTAGAATTAAAAGTATATAAAATTCATTGCAAAAGTAACAGACAATGAATCATCTTATGAAGTGTTTGTAGTCTCCTTCTTGCATACAAACTTGATCCTCACATAGTAAAAGATGAAATATTTATTACCAAACCATATACACTGCCCTTCCAGGCACCCTTATGACCCCTTTATCACACTCGGTTTTAAAAATATCCATGATTCCTCTTCCCTGCACTGGATAGTCACTTCATAACCTCATTATTTCATTCCTTTATTTTCAGCCTGTTGCATTTATATGTACTTACTTCTCTGCTAGCACGATTAACAGCTTCGATATATAATGGATACAAAATAGTTTGAAGCAAACCAACTTGAACCATGTCTCTTGGTCAAGAACAAAAGCTAATAGTGTTTGGTGGCTAGGACTATGCTCCTATATATGATTTAAAAAAAGACATTTCACAATTCCCTAGAATTGTTTTTTTTTTTTTTATTGCTGTCTACACAACTCTTCAAAAAATTACTTAGGTTGGAACATCACCTAATATGAACTCCTGCTCAAGTGGGATCCCTTTAGCTGAATTTGCTGAGGACCACATTCAGCAAGGCTTTGAATAACTCCAAGAGTACAGATACCTCAGCCCTTCTGGGCAACCTCTTCCAATATTTATCCAAGCCATTTATCTCAGACTATTTTGTGGAAAAATCAATGCCTATTTAATATAAATAGGTTGTTAGATTGCTCTTTCTGTAATTCTAATCATGATAAAATAAATATATTTGTAAATTAATTATTATTTTAATATTAGTAATTATGAATAATTAAAATATCAATTTTTTGAAGCAGGAGTGATATTTCAGCAATATACATATTCACTGAACCAACAGTAATTAACAATAAAACACTATCTAGAGTTTATAAATAAATGACAGTTCTATTTTAGATCTTTAATAAGGAATGAGATACCACTGTCTTAAAAGACAAACACAAGTGTGCTCTACAGGATATTTTTTGATCATTATAAATACCTTTTTTTTTTTTTCCTAAATGCAACCAAGTTTCTTAATGTAAATGAAAGAGAGCTATGTCTGTCATAAAAGACTTAAGTGCATATTTTATAGGATTTACAAAAGATACTTTAATTGAATTATATTATTTATATTAATAAATAAAGGAAACTAGCCATCATCCTAATTAAGGAAAAATAATAATTTACCACATTCATTTTTAAATATAGCATTTGGGAAACATTTATTGAATGCTTCATAAGTGAGAAGACATCCATTATTAACAATTTTCACTGTGAGAGTTACACAACATTAATAATTTATGATGCTCTCTCAACTAAATACACTTCTATAAAATGAAATAACATTTATGTTTCCTGATGGAAACAAACATCTCATCAATATCAAAGGAGCATATAGACACAACAGAAAAATTGTCATAATCACTATCAACACATTTTTACATTGCCCGGATTTATGGAAGTGAAATGATGTACATCTGGGCCAGGAACAAGGTGGCTCAAAGGACACAGCTTAAAAGCAGCTTATCTTCTTTCTAAGACTTTAGTATAATTACATTAAGAAGTTTTATTTATTTATTTTCACAGTTCTCTAATGATGTATAGACAGAATAGGCTTGTAAGAACAGGAGAGTCATTAGGCACAGTTTGCAACGCAACCTACATTTTAGTCTAGTCAGGAGTAACAGTCATCAGTCATTACAAACAGTAGTATCTTCTATAGGCACTGAAGAAAGCATTGGAAAATTTGAGTGATGAGGAACCCTCATGTGATCCTTTCTACCTGCTCATCCGTGCTAGTTCCCTGAGACCCTAATGACTCCTTTGAAAGAAAGATAAATTTTTCAGAAAGTCATCTAGAAAATGGCAGGTATAAGTAACGATATGCTTGTGACAGAAAGTTCTTTGAAAAATCCAAAGTAGCGTTGTCAAATCAGATCCTTTCAGCACAGAACAGAGGTTCTAATCCCTAGCTAGCATGCTTAAGTGTCTGCACAGAAATATTTATTGGTTTTATGCAGCAACAAATAGGTATAACAAGATGCATAAAGAACTGCAATTTACTGAGACTGGCATTTGCATTTGTCTTGTGTCACAGTCTTACTGTTACTTCATTACTGAATTTCATCAGATTTGTTACATGATCGCTTCATGTTAATCATAATCACTGAAAATCGCATAAATGATAATTATAACATAAATGATTATTAATTCAGAGTAACATCAGAAATGAGAATTAAGTTCATCTACTTACCGGAGGTGCATGTACTTGTGTTATTCTTAACTGGTTTTCCAAGTCTTGAACTTTATTCTTCAGTTCTGTGTTTTCAGTTTCCAATTCTTGAATCTATAAAGCAAGTGGTTATTGCAACAGCTATTGGAATATCCATTCGTTTCAAGGATATCTATTAGCTGTACATTTAGAATTAAAAACAATGGAGTTCTGGTAATTTAGTAACAGTAGTTATCTGACAACAAAAAGTAATCTAAAAATATTTGAACCATAACACCTGCATCATGCATATTTCAACCCTTCATTTCTCTTAGTCACCTTGAAAGACAGAAAATCAGAAGGTTGTTTCATAGTTATTAAGTCTTTATTCAGCTTTCTTTTTAAGTATCTGTTGATATTCTTAGCAATCTGACAATGCTGAAAATTCTGTCATAGAAAAACATAACAATTACACTTGGATGTTATTATTATCTCTTTAAAAATTACAGATCAGAACTTACTCTTTTCTGTAAACCTGCGATCTGTTTTCTTGTCTCAACATCTTTTCCTCCAGATTCCAGAAATTTCCTGTAAGCTAAGTCAAATGCTTGACCAATTGTTAAAGTTATCTCTTCGGCCTTTGTACAAAACATAAATTGAAAGTAGTGTATTAAAAATATTTTATGTAATTACTTCCACTTCAGATGATCACAAAATACTTCACACAATGTATCATGTTCAAATGGTTTGCTTCATCTCTCATGAATTCAACA
The DNA here is from genome assembly GCF_002078875.1 of Numida meleagris. Classification (NCBI taxonomy): domain Eukaryota; kingdom Metazoa; phylum Chordata; class Aves; order Galliformes; family Numididae; genus Numida; species Numida meleagris. Next base: position 40,756,563 of record NC_034413.1, on the reverse strand, counting down.
CTGCAAAAAAGCATGGCAAAACTCCTTGGCAAAATACAGAAAACATTGTGAATGCAAATTGAACATTCCCAGCCCCTTGTCCATCAGCACAACAGCAAAGTCACTGAGTAGAGGTGTGGAAAGACTTCCATAATTCAGTTATGGAGAATTAATGCTTCTACCTTCTTCAATGGGAAATAATAATTATAGAATCACTACCGAAAATACAGTAAGCAAATTAGGCTGAATAGAGAAAAAGCTGAAATGGAACTGCTTTAGAAAGTAACTGTTACTGTTAGTAAAAGAAAAGAGTAATGGACAGGAGGAGTATGCATTCCTAGCTATTTCTTTGGAAGAAGAAGGGTCAGTTGAAAGGAAAGGTACCAACCAAGATGGGATCCTTTGAAATGTGAAGGTGCTAATGAACGGAAGAGTGAAAGCAAAACATTATAGTAATTGGAATGTTCGGACAGGGGAAAAATAGTACATTGGCTTGGAGAAGAAATGGCAGTGGTGTGCAGAAACTGCAGGGCCAACTGAAATGACAGGAATATGCATGAAAGAGACAGGATAGAAATGTGAAGAGAATTGAACAGATGTGAATAACAATTCCATATGTCTACATAGCACAGTGGTACATAATTACAAGAAAATTCTATGAAAGTGAAGATGTATTTTTTTCTAAAAAAAATGTTTCCTTCCTATTTTTCTCACCTACTTCAGAATAAATCAGAGATGATCTAGATTTAAAAATAACAAAAAAACAAGCATCCATTTTTTTGCGTTGATTCTGACATTTTAATTTGTTAATTGCTTTCTGCCAAGGAAAACACATGACCCTGCTTGAACTAGGCACCATTTTCTTCATTTCCTGTCCTGAATTATAACTTTTTTCTGCTATTGCACATTTTGGAACAGTTGCCCTGTTCTATCTCAGACACGAGAGAATGTTAGTGGTTGACGAAATTAATTCTCTGGTACTGCATCACAGCATTACAAACTTGAGATGTGGCGGGGGGGAGGGTAGGGGGGACTTTGCTGTAATGAAAAAAAATAACTAAAACATTTGAGGAGAGGCTGAGGCAGACACATAGGCAGAAGTGCCTGTGAGGATATCTGAGCTACAGGATTGCAGTAATCTCTGCAAAACAGCTGTGCAAACATTTCAAGCTTGGTGGGATGCACTGTTCTCTGAGTATTTCAGATGTTTGGACTATGATATTGAGCTGGGTGGTAAAAAGAATTCTTCCATAAAACCGCTGTAGACCACCTTAAAGGGGAAACAGACTCTCTTCAAATCAATGTACCTAAGTCACAAGGCACTATATTAGCATTAAAGGTTATACTAAACTAACCTCAATTTGCAAGCAGGCTGTTTCTCTTTGCTAACTGTTCTTTATTTTAAAACAAATTCCATAATAGGCACTCATAGCCTGTAAAAAAGAATCTTGCATACTTACACACTTTTCACTGTCAAATACATAGCACAGATGCTTATTTGATTCTGAGTCTTTGCATATGAAAGTAAATATCCTCTTGTCAGTTTTATCATCAGCACAAAATGATATCCTATGGAGTTGGCAGTTGTGTTGAACTTCCTGCAAATAAAAACAAGGATTATTTTCAAGGAACTGCTATAGTTGCTTGAGATATAGAAAATCTCCACACACGAGAGAGTTGAAGAAATGAACTTAAAAGTATAACAGAAGTTAAACTCATCTCCTCTAAGAAATGTTCCCATTATTACTGAATGTAAACAGGAAGTTTTTATTTGGACAGTATTTATTTGGAAGCATTTATTTGGGCAGTAATTTCTGTTCTAGAAATTTAGTTTTTACTGCTGCTTTGTGTCCCAGTGCAATTTATTTAGGGACTGATTATGTAAAAGACTTTGCTCTTTGTCCAGGTGTACACCGTCTTCAGATTTCATCATCTCCCAGGCTTTGCTAAAATGGTTGTACTGAAATAAGTCATTATCTTTCTACCTTAAATACAGAGAACTGACTTTGTTATCTAGATACAGAGACATAAAGCAGAAATCCATTGTAGCAGTAATAACTTTTTAACATTATTGTTTGCATTTTTTAAACACTGTTTCAATTTCTATTAAAAACCACGCCCCAGATATTTAAAAGCTGCAGTGACAGTGCTCTTCAGCTGAAATATCTGGATAAGACTGAAATAAAATAATAATTAAAAAAACTTTTTTTTTTTTTTGCTTTTGCTTTTCTTTTACAAGTCTCTTCTTGGTATTCTATTTTATTTGGCTTCTTACATGGGAAAGCAGCATTTGTTTGAAGGAAAATATGTAGTTCAGATGTGAACTATCATCTACAAAAAAAAAAGTTTCTTAGTGACACTGGAGTTTCACAGATTGCAGTAGCCTCATAAACAAGGGCATGCCCTCTCTGAACTCAGCAGTTTATCCACAAATGCACCATAGAGCTAATGTTTCCCCCTTCTCTTCCCTCTACCCCAATTAGGTTGAGAAAGATTCCTCTTTCTCAATCTTTAGAGTTATTCTTCTGTGCATCCTCTTTCTCCCATGTCCTCAAATCTCTCTCACATTTTGTCCTTCCGCTATAGCTCTTTAAAAATTACATATAATAGCATGTACTTGTCGGGGCACTTATAGGTTCATAAATCAGTGTAATCACTTTGTATCATTAAAGGACAGTATTTCTCTGTAGCTTCCCTTTTCTGAATGTTAAGTATGGAATCAGAATGCACTGGTAAAATTTGCAAAAAGATAGAAACCTTGATTCACCTTTGCTTTTACATCTAGCTTTAGGAAAAGAAGTGGGGGAGATAAAAAGGCTTCTCAGAGCTGATTACCGTCAGAGTTTGTAATAACATTGTTACAAGACTAAGATGTTCCTATTCCCCCAGTACTGTCTGTCCCACAGATTTCTTTTAATCTCTAACATATTCTGGCATTAAAATCTGTTATGCTAGAACAGCTTTTGCCAGCGTATGGGGTTTGGTACCCCTTTCTGCCCTATGACATAAATAAAATCCAAAAACCACAACAAAATTGATATGGGTATTTCTTTCCCCTTGGGCTTATGAACTGTGGTCTTGTCTAGAGTTTGAAGCAAAAAAAGGTTGCAAGTAGATATACACTTGTACTACAGCTACCTTTTCCCCAAAGGCAGTGTCACTCTCTGAATGGTCATGAGGACCTTTTAGTTCTAAAGTAGCAACAAAGAGTTCATTCAAATTCAAAATTTAATATTTGCATAAAAGGCTTAAGAGTAGTCATATGTTAGGAATTTCTGATTGCTGAATAATTACTTAGCTGCTTCTTTGAAGTCTTTGAGAAAGATGTTTCGCTTAGTATGTAACCCCTTTCAAAATACCACAGCAAACAAACAAACCAAAAACCCATCAATGGGATGACACAAAGGACCACAAACGTTGAAAAGACAGAAACTGTCATGCTGTGCCAGATGGAGAGCCCAAAGTTTACAGACAAATGAATAACACCTGAACAACATTTTGCGAAGAGAGGACGCCTGAATAAAAATCAAACACACAGGAAGAGGAGAAAAAAAAATGAATGAAGAAAGAGGTGCAGTTCCAAAGCAGCAGCAGCAGCATGAGGAATGAGTCAGTGCAAACAAACATGGGCACATACCGCATTCAGTATTAACATGTAATTATCACTGCATTTTCATTGTTCTCAGAGATTGGCAGTTCTGGTATTAAGGATTATAAAAAATCAAATCACGCATTAGCTCTGGTCTGTATTTCTGACCATCAGATACCTTCTAGGGAAGATGTTATTCATTTGTAGTAAGAAGAAATGGCAATTTGGAAAATGTTTATATCAATGGTATTGATTTCACTGTAATGCATTTTTAAAGTATAAGACAATAAAAACCTCTGAAACCACACACAATTACTCTTTTAACATCACAGATAAATACATATCCTACCTTTGTTTTTGGATCTAGGATTTTTACGCCATAGATTGAGATTTGTAACTCAACTTTAGGGGTCTTCTGGCCTTCAGATTTCTTGATATGTCTTGCAAACTGTAAAAAGAAAAGCATAACATCACATTACTATTAAGTTTCCTGAGCTGGTTTTGTTTGTTTAAATTTCTTCTCATTTCCTCTTAACTCCTGGAAACCAAAGCTGTTTCCTTCCTTCTTCAAAAAGCTTTTATAAACAACATCAACCATTGACAAAGTCAAATCTGGGCACGAAACAGCATACTGTAGAATACTCCTATGCTTAAGAAAACAAATTTTTGAATTATTTAACTGATTCTCTTGAAACTTACCTGAAATTTACACACCTAACTTACACTTTTGCTTCAGCTGCCTAGGAGAACACTTTCAGACAGACTGTTATCTGCTTAGTTGTTTAGCAGTGAATTTTTTTCCTCTCACACCACACTAATTTTGTACTCATTTCTGTATGCTCATGGAGGGTATGTATTATATGTTTTAAGAAAATCATTTCTTTTAAATTGGTTCAATGTGAAAGCACTACAACTGTCAACACCTTAGAATTGTTGGATCTTTGCTACCATATTCTCAGGATCTGGTTGCTGCTATACAGTTCACTAGGTGACTGCTAGATGACATTCTGCATGACTGGGTCATATGTCCTATTTAATACAATTTTTATCCATTTATTACTCTTTCTTTAGCATCCGATTTTATCTTTCCCTCCTGAACACTGCTGGTAAAATAAGCAGAGCGCACCAAATTTGCTACTGTATGTCAAAAGAGTTGTCATGAATTTAGGTAACTTTATTAGCAAAGATTCAGTATTACTCTTTTGCTCCATTACCTGCCCCTGTACTCTCCCATCTCTGACAATCAGGAACGATATTTTCAAATCTCAAATAAAGAGGATGACTCACTGAGGCTCAGGAGGTGGAGTGTCTGCTTGTCACCTATATGAGTATGTTGTCCTCAAACCTGTGCTCATGTATAATTGAATGCAGCAAGCACAAGACTGGGTCTAGGGGAGGATTTGTTCCTGTGCACAGCAGGATTGCCGTCATGTCTCAACATGCAGGAATGTATTCCCCTTTCCATATTTTCCTTTGAGCTTTCATTTCTCAAATGAAGTTTACATTCATTCACAGCAGATAATCCTGGAGCACACACTGATTTGGAACAGCCTCAAACCTGAATGAACTCTGGCTTTTTGGAAATGTTCCTTTACAAGCTAGATGCACGCAAGTATTTCTGTGCAGTAAGAACAGGCATAAATAATATTTAATTTTACTGTGTTAAAGTCATAGCGTACATTGAAAACAATTATCTGAATAACTTGCACAAGTTTTAAAGCAGCTGGGCAAAGCTTGCTCCAAGTAGTCCAGAAGTCTTAGAACACCGAGGAAGTTCCAGAAGGTAATTCTGTGCCAATACAAAGGGTAAATAGAATGACCCTACCACATCTCTGCTCCCAAAAGGCATAAATCAGGTACAAGAACAGAAGAACTCTATCAAGATGAAATTAATGCTGATCAATATGGATTTTACACCAACAATTAAAATGCAGCTTGTCAAAACAGACAAAGCATTTCACTGAGCTTTGCATGCCATTATATTTAGGAAATGAAGCAATACCAAGAAAGTATTAGTGAAGTTAGTTACATTAGTCTCCAGATGTAGTTATAAACAGGAAATTGTCATTGGGAAGGTATGTTTCTAATGTATTCCAGCAGTGTTTATTTCTTAAGCACGACAGTATTGAAAAATGAGCAGGAAGAAAACCGATAAAATCTGCAGACTGAAAAAAGTAAGATACAAAAATGGGGAGAAAAGTTACTCAGGATCTGCAGTGAAATTTAAAATCATTACAGAGAAAACCTGCAGAATACCAGCGCTGATGGAGTTGCAGATAAAGCAACACAACCAAGCAGAACACTACAGAATTAAGCATAGACTGATGTCATGGTTGGCTTTCTGCAAACTATAGACTCTTGAAGTGAAGAATCCAAACCTTGGATATTTTAAACAGATCCTTAAGAAGAGTGCACTGAATCGGCTGCTTGTGAAATGGCAATTCAAATTCTATGTTCTGAGGTTTCCAAATCCAGAAGGATGTTGATAAAACTGAGAAAACTTGCAAGAGATAGCAAAGCCGCTTTATAAGCTCTGTCAAATACAGAGACGGGGCAAATCAAAAACAAGTTAATGGTGAAAGACATAAGGACTCTGCGCCACAGACATCCGGAGAGATGAACAAGATTTTTAACCAAATATCTACTGAGGTCTAATGACTGAAATGGGCACATTGATAAATCCAGAAAGTCTGTATATATAGCTGTTATCTTTCTTGATGCTTTTCCTGCCCAATCCCTGTTCTCTGTGTAAGAACAGATACCATACAAGCACAGACCAATAATGTTATAGCTGACCTCCTCAGAATGCCTGCTTCAGCCACTTCCCAAACTCTAACCCTAACACTTTTTAGGTATCTGCCATTTGTTCTTTTTTTTCCTCTCCTTACGTCTGCTTGTTCCTTCTTTGTAAAATGGACGTTCAGGTGCCTCTGGGCATAGGAGACTCACAAACGTAATTTTGTCCTTTCAGCACACATCTGAAACAAAGTAATATTTATATTGCACACGGTAACAGCATTATATAAGAGGGTAAAAATCTGTAGCCACCCATTGGCATCAAAATGGACAATGATACAAAACTATAATGAATCAGAGCATGGCCTGCAAAGGGATAGGATGGGCCAAATTCTTAAGCTGTTACTTTATACATTTATTGTTCTCAGGCAAGGCACTCAAATTTGGTTCAATAGTAGTTTGAGCAGCTCAGGGGGATGAGCTAGCCTTTATTTAACTGCTTTGGAATTAACATCATATTTCCTTCTTTTTTTTTTAGGGCAAAAAACACATATAAATCAATCTACTTTCAATGGTTTAACATAGTTGTTTTTGTTGTTGTTATTATTTTAAACAAGAAAAGATTTCCATACATCTTGTTGTTTATTGCAGTAGCAGGTAAAATAACACGGTCTCATATTATTAATAGTTATATTTGAAATGCTTATGTAGCCAGCATTAACAAACTGCAATCAGAAGGTTAATCAGCAAAAACAACATGAAGAAAAAGACATACAAGAAAATCAGTCACAAGTGTAAGCTAATAAAAAAAATGGTTAAAAAAATTTCTCCCAAATTACACTTTGCAAATAAAATTGATGAGATTTTACTTAGTATTTAACACCTCTCTGCATGATTCAATCACATACTAAAGATAAACTTGAAATGTCAAAGGAAGAAATTTCTATGATTTGGGTGCTGATCTTCAGCCTAGGGAACAAAGGTTCAATTCCTTCCTCCTGCACAGACTTCCAGTATCAGATACCATGCACGGCACTTCATGTGGACATCTCTAAAGATGCCTGTTTGAGGGTAACAGTTGTCTATGCTGAGAGACGGCTTTCTACCAGACGCTGTGAACAAGTTTTTCCTAAAGTTTTTCATAGCAGCATCCATTAGGAGGAGATTTCTTAAGAAAATAGCCACAATTTCTTCTAGGTCACATTATGATCCAAGCTCTCATGCATATGTTATGTGGATCTAATGAAACCATGATCTCTGAAAAACAGTCACGAAGAAGTCAAGAATGAAAAGGCCACAGATATCTCTCAATAATCTGTTGGGTAGGGAACAGGCTGCCTCAGAAATTCACTATCCAAGGATAAGTATTTTATTTTCCAAAAACACACTGGACTGAGAAGAAGGCTCTGATCTATTCATAACTACATAGACATGTAAGTGTAGAAGACAGTGCAATAAAATCCTTTTTCCATCTCTCATTCCTTGTAGACTTTTGTTTGTTTGTTGAAAGGAAGTGGGTATTCTCTTCCTTAGCACTTCTCATACGACCTCCTTTGGTCCCCAGCCACACATTCTGCTTTCTCAAGTACTTCAAAGTGAACTGCCATGGCTGTAAGGCTTGTCTGGAAACCTCTTCCTCCCAACAGTGAAAGGTTTTCTGTTGTCTGCTCTTCTCTGTTCCTTCAAGAAGAAGCAGTACAACCCAGTTTAGCCATGAAAGGAAGCTCAGAACATTAGGACTGATGGTGTGCTAATGACAGCAGCCTGATAGGTCAAGCAGAGTTTTGTGAGAGTACCCTTCATTTTGCTAACCTTAGTGGTCAGGGAGCAATGAAGAGTATTTTAAGTGACTTTGAAGTGATCAGTGCCTTTGGCATTATCTCTCACCTCCATTTACAGAAGAAAAAAAAAAAAAAAGAGGAGAAAGGGGAGACTGAGCTGGAAGGTGAGTAAAAGAGAGCAGCCTTAAGATCAGACCTGTAAAGAAAGCGATGGAGAAACAGTGTAAACAAGCACCGACTCCTGGTTTCTCCCGAAGGCTATTCCAAAGTCCTTTCTTACTCGGGGTCTGGTAATGCCGCCCCTTCCATTTGTTATGTTGATCTTGCAATCTCTTCTCATCTCTGGCAACACTTCAACTTTTTGAGAAGGCTGAAATTCATTTCTACAGTCTCAATTAAACATTATATCCTCCATTAATTAAAAGAAATAACGCTTTATTTTATGAAGTGTGACTTGACAACATTCACACATTTGAATACAAGCATGTTGATCCAACATCTTGGTACCATTTCTTCGAGTTTTTAATTCATTCTAGAAATTATTGTAATTAGAAAACTGTAAAGAAAAAGTGTTTGTAATAAACTATGAGAACAATCCCCTTTATCTTAGAAATGGACGTATTAATTAGTGTCCAGATTTATTCTTTGTCCTGCAGTATAGTCACCAGAAATTCGAAAACAAGGGAAAATCCTGACTAGAAAACAAAACAATCATTGGATAACCTAGGAAAATGAAATATAGATGCTTGAAACAACTGTGTATTCAAAATTGCAACTGACCAACCAAAATCAGCAGGTGTTTAGAAAGTATAAACAGTAGGACTCAGGATAAAACAAGTAGAAGGAAGCATCAAGTAATTTCCCCGAATTTTATTTTATTGTAGGGCGTTAGCTCCACCTGCTGGTAAAAGCAAGTTTGCAGAGTTGCATGCTAGCCTTGCACAAAATTCTTCTAGGAAATGAAAAATTCTTTGTGCTGAGTTGAGGCATTCTGATTTAAAGTAAAGCTGCATATCAAATGTATATGCCCTCATAGTTTGATGATGCGATGAAAAAATAGCTCACAATAACAGTATTCAAAATATTGGTAGTCCAATGCGTTCCAGTTGTAAAAATTGCCCCATACATTAAGGAAGAGTCATTTTAATAGATAGCTAATAATTTTCATTAAACACAAACTGTGATTAACAATTAAAAAGTTGTGATTAGAAACAATCCATATAATCATGCTGCAGATGTTAAAAAAGTATCATACCTACATACACTTATGCAAGAAAACAACTAGGTTATAATGTCTGACAAATTTCCTTTGGCATATAACACTAGGCATTGACTAGTAAGCACTACTTGGCTCAGAGAAATGCAGGACAGGCATTAATGAAGCCATTGGTTATATGGTCAAGGAAATTCTCTGGCAACACATCTGATGAGCACTAATAGCAGTAATTAGAGGCATTCAATACCCTCTTCGGAAGAATGGCAGCTAAAACAAACTGTTGCTACCTAGATTAGGATTTAGGAAGCTCTAAAATTTCCAAAGAACAAGCATCGCATGTTAAGGCACACACAATTTATACTATAATCATATAATGTAGGAGAGAACTAAATATTAGTACAGCTGGTAACATGGACACAATACAGAAGTGCCTGCAATACCAGTAAAAGCAGCTGCTTCCAGAAAACATTGGCGCCAAAAAAGTGTCTTGTCTATGCAAATAAGTTAAGAATACATTCTATTTGTATTTCACAATGGTTCCTTACCTTTAACTTTCTAACAGCATCTCTTACAACTTCTGTGCCTTTGGGCTGCTCCACTTCTGTACTGCCAAGAAACTGAAGAAAGTATAATTGTGAGAAATAAGTTACGCATTGAAAGGCCTAACTCAAGTAATCATATTTTCCAACTATTTCCAAGTAATATTTTGGAAGGACAACCATTTCAATGGTTGATAACATATTTATATATAGTTATTTATAATCAAGAGAATAACAGGCATTGAGTTCCAGTTAGACAAGCTTAAGAGTTCTCAAAAAGCTTCAAATCCATTTTAACTTGATCCTATAGATGTCGTGAATTACAGGTTAAGTAACTTTATTTTAACTGTGAAACTGTTGGTTTGGAAAAAAATGAAATCGTACAAAAACCAAGCATGTAAGATAGTTCTCATTGATCAAAATGGGCCAACGGTTTGGAGTAGGTTACTAAAACTGATATACTGTGGTATAAGATAAAGTAAAAAGGCCCGAGTCTGCTCTTACAGCTTCTTGGTATGGGAACTTCATAGATTTAAGGGAAGCAGAAGTTAACTTATGAAAAGTAAGGCTCAGATTCAGGACATTTCTACTAGAGATTACATTTTTTTTCTAAGTAATCATAGTAGACTTTCTTTAGCACCAACCAAGCGTATACCTGCCGATACACAAATCATGATATTTCTAAGGGACCTTATCACTTTATTTGTATACTGAAATTCCTTTATACACTTCAGTACAGTTTTGCTTGCTTCTGCTAAACTTTATGAAAGGTGTGAAAATCCTGCCCAAACCACATTTGTTTGTACGATAATTTAATTATGAATCACCTGGTTGATTTCCATGCTGAGGTCCAGCTGGTTTAGTCACACCATATACCTGTAACATGTCAACGTTATACTAACTAAAAAGTATGAATTCACTCTTATCTCTGAAGTACAAAAATTTCTATGCATAACATGATGCATGAAGGTATCTATAATTTTTAAGTCTTTACAGTTTAAAGAGCAACTGCAGTTTGTGAAAGTACAGATGCTTTCGACACCACCTTGAAAGTTTTTAACAGTCAACATGCTCGAGCTGTATACCAGCAAAGAAACTTTGCAGTACTACCAGTGATTAAGTCTCATTACAAATTTGCTACTGACTCTAAAATGTGTTGTGTCACCTTGAGCACAATCAAAACACTGTAATCCAGGCATAACCGCTTTCAATGCTCTCTGCTATTGCAATTCTCTACCTAGGAGTCCAAGGTTTTCTGATAACAAAGCGGAAACCTTTGTTATTTATTTGATGTCTTTTATACAGCAACTCCCAACACTTTAATAAAGGATGTGTTCTTCCCTGGTCACAGCTGCAGAAAATGCACATTGAGAAAAAAGAATGATTCCTGAACAATATAGATACTACGTGTAACAGACAGAAAGCGAAAGATGAGTGAATGTCTGTGTATTTTAATAATAATAGCACTAATCTAAAGAAAAAAAAGGACAAGAAAAAGGTAGATAAGGACAGTTGAGAATCTAAGAGAAATTCTGGCAATACTGGACACCTGTAGGCATGCTTGGCACAACATTAATATATTTTAGACATCATTATAATTACAGTATAATTGCAGTAGGATTTGTGACAAGGTGAGGGAGAGGAATTAGTATGTTATATACATTGCAGGATTCTTACATAAACATAGGAGATAACAGCTGCAAATATGGACAAGGCTCAGCTGAACAGCAAGCAAAGGTCCCTGCTAACCGCAGTGAGTTGGCAATGGCAGGGCATGCTTCAGCTTGCTCCTCTTTGGAGGGTTTGGAAACTTGCAGTTCCAGGGGCATCACCAGTGTAGGGAGACTGGTGCTCCTTGACACACATTTAGGACAGGCCTTGGCTGGGATTGTGCTGAGTGTGCTTCCAGAAGCCGGATAGCTGCCTTACCTGCCCTACCTCTCATTTCTGATAAAGAGAGAGGGGTAGATGTACACAGTCAAGTATGGACAGAAACTACTGAAAGCACATCGAAATGATTGACAACCTCTCCAACATACATATGAATTGAATTTGCTAAAAATATTACAAAAGAAATAACCCAAGACTTGAAGTATACAGAAACATAGAAGCATTTTATCAATATTTATGGAACATGGACCATCTTACAGATGAGCATCTGCTTTGACATTTAAGTATCACCACTGATATTTTTATTGCTCTCAGCGATTTGAACTGGATGCAGATGGAATTAGAGCTTACATTGAACAGACTACTCAGTTTAGGAAAAAATAGCAAAATGCATTTTAACTATAAATAAAAAGGATATTTGTAGCATAGGCATCAATATCACACAGAGATGAAGTGACCATACATGTTATAGGTTACATTGTAGCCGATATATATACACATATATATATTTTTTTTGGAATGTCTGTTAACTGCAGTTCTATTTCATATTCAGCTAAGTTCAAATTTTAGACGTAACTGCTTATATTTGGCCTCCATAAGGTTTCTCTCTCTTTTTTTAGTAAGATACAATAATCAAGAGAAAAACAAATTAAGATCAAACATTCTGAATATTTATATTAATTGGACTTGTTTATTTGAGGGCAAAATATTAACATAATTTTACAACTTTTTTTTAATCTGCTTTGCACATTTTCTACATGGGGCACATCACTGCATTTTGTTTAACATTAAGTCCTAATTCTTATGATATTACTTGTAATAATTAAGTTAAGCAAATGCACATATGTTTGCAAAACTGAGACTTTAGAAGAGGAGCTTAATGGGATGAAGGCCTGTGTGTTTGTGCAATCCCTAACATACCAGATACTCTGTCTCCTCCAGGACTTCTAAAGTAAATAACAAAGAACTAATTCATCATCCTCATAAAACTGGGAGACAGCCATTTCTTTATCACCTTTTCAGCAGCCTTTTCTACCCAGATCTCACACGAACACGCAGAGAGAACTATTAATATGTTATAACAGGAATCCAGCACAGTGTGGCATTAAGAATACAAGTATTCATTGTGGAATAAGTACCACAACAGAATCTTGAAAGCAAAATTGGTAAATACAGGTCTCCCATTGTCAAGATCAGGGTCCTCTAGAAAGCAATACTAAGGCAGAACTATAGAAAGATGGGAACTTGTGAAATCAGCGATTGCTTTCATCACCTCATGTTCCCTCCCACAGTTATGCTCCTACTGCAGAGCCAGCTGACAAGGAGCTTATAGCACAAGATACAACTGTCCTGAAAGTCAAGCTACTCTTACCCTTAGCGCAAACGGTGAGAGGTTAAAGAGAAGATAAGGTAGCAGTTCTCCTTTAGATCATTCAATATTAACACCATGTGCAATTTAATAAGTGCGTTAATTTCTTAAGCATTCATTAACTACATAATACAGATTAAAAATATTTAATTTGGTTATGTAAGTGTCTACTCCCTGCAACTAGTAAGAGCTGTTTCTTGAATTTGGTGTACTCTGTGCATAATAAGCTAATTCAAAGACAAAGGCTTAAGTTGAGTGTGCCATCAGACTCTTGGTAAATATTTCTGTATTACTGAGTTCAGGGCTAACAAGAAGTTTTACCAGAACCATACTAAGTTTCTTTTAGATACTTTAAGAAATTTAAAGCTGATGACAACTAATGCTCTGTATAAACATAAAGCAAATCAGTGCCATTTTATTCCCAAATTACTATTTTCATTGCAGTCTGCCATTCTTCCAAACACATTCCCCACAAAACTGACAAAAGGCTAAGTTTCTAACATGATGCTTATTCTGATCCCACTTGCAGCAATCTATAGTCAGAAATAATTTTTATGATGTCAACAGATCTTATCAAACAGTTTAACAGATCTTTTTCATTTGAAGAATATTAAAGCTTGTCCTTCCCTCATTTATGTTTGCTATTAAGAAAGCGAGCTGTTGAACAGCGATATACAAGACAAACACCTCAGATCAAATTCTAATTTAATACTAGCAGAGGACCAGATGTGCTTGTTCCACATGCTAAGATTTGGTAGATAGCACAGCTGCAGAGAATTACCAGGGTCTCTTTCATCATACTAGAATAAACAGAAGTTCTATTATTGACAGCAACTGGGAGAATAATTCCACCCTGGGATGGCCAGGAGGGCTTTCTTGCACAGCAAATTTTGGAAACAGACCCCTTGTAGGTAATAACTCCTTCTTGTGCAGAACTGAAAAGAAAATTTTATTATGCATTTAACTCAAGCAAGACTTAGAATCATACAATGCTTTGGTCCAATTCCATGGTGAAATTATTAAATATGCTTTCGAAATTGTAAATTGGTTGGAGACATTATGAAAAGAACAGCCATTAATAAGGCCACCTCAGGTTTTTTTTGTGCTATTCATAAGACATGCTCCAGCAATTTGTCATCAGCTTAGGTTTTGGCTACTCATTTCAATGTTTTTCCATACGAATTCTATCCCAGTGCTTTTCTACAGAACTTAAAGGGAAAACAAATCCACGCTCAGGAAAAGTCAGTTTTCCCAGGTCAAAAATATAATTAAATAAAAAAAAAGACTATGTTTTAGGTGCAGTTTTGAATATTTAAAATAGAATTCCACTCTTCCAGTAGAGAGCAGTGCAGGATATTTTAATAATAAAAGAAAAACACAACTGTTTTCTTTTGTCATCCTTTTCAACCTCTAAAACAAAAATCAGTCTTTCAGAGTGACACATTTCTTTATGACCATAAAAAACCTTGAACATGAAAAAACTTCTTTTATACAGATTTAGCTGCACTTATATGAAAAAACGAACTTGCTAAAGAAAATGAAAAAAGCAATGCAAAAATACTGGATATCTGCTGGCAAGATTTGACAAATTATCTTCCTTACAGCACAAGTTGTAGGGATGTTGATTTACTGACAAAACAAAGGCAAATACATACACATTCTGATAGCAGCAGAATGACAGTATACAATAAAAAAAAACAGGATGAAGGAGCAGGGGACCAGTTCCAAATCTACCCAGAAAATGTACAATCAATCACATGTCTAAGCTGTTAATTATGTCCTAAGATACGAAGAGTGTTTGTTCAGCCTTGAATACGCATGTCTTTACTGTCAAACAGAAGCACATAGCATGGACCGCAAAATGCACAACCCTATTTTGACTTACTTCTCTTCCCACTCCTTGCAGTCAAATCCACCACTTGTAACAGATTCTTTGGTTCTCTACAAGGTACAGAGTTTTTGCTAGAGTGCAGAAATGTTTGGATTTCAAACTTCAGGGGAGTTGCACTTCTCTAAAATATATTGAGGCTTGTTCTTCCCTCACTGATATTTGCTGTTTAGAAAGTGAGCTGCTGAGCAGCCATATTCACCTTTGCTGAACACCTTAAAAACAAGTGTCTGTCTCATGTATGACTGCTGCTCAGATGAGAGCAGAAATGAGGCTGACTGCATGAGAGCATGGAGAAATGTGCCCTAGACATCAGTATGTTCACTGAATCACCCCAGCTTGATGCATAACATTAGGCACAAATGGCTTCTCCAACAGAGGAAAAACATTTTTGTCATTTTTTCAGAGGGAGTGCTCTCCAGTGCTATTTGCAAAAAAGAAATGAGTGTGTGATAAATAAATGCTTTTTAATGGAAATTAAACACTACTGGGTATTTCATCCATCAGTATAGACAAACCAAAAGCAAGTGAGAAAACACGGGTGGAAATATTTACAGTAAGAAAAAGACATATTTACAGTAAGAAAAAGATAAAAAGTATATGATAAGCTACTGAAAGGTTGGCAAAAAAGATAGTATTAAAGAAATGGCCATAAAATGATTAGATAACCCTTAACTAAAGAATATTCCACATGCAGTGATGTAGAACATGTTGTGCTTCATTTAAAGCAACCTTTCTGGTTGCTTAAACCAACAAGCTATGCTGGTTTAATTTTCTTCTGTTTGCTGGAAGTGCAATAACTAAGAATCCTCTACTAAATAATGTGTTAGTGATAATCATAGTCTTCAAATCTGATGCAATGATTAACAAATAAAGAATTGAATTTAATCAGTACAGCTTAACAGGCTCTTGAACAATTCAGCTGATGGACCTACAGAACAGAAACACTTGTGCATGTTCCTGCAGAATGCCTCAGCAGGCATGGATGTGGTTCTTAGCAGGAACTCAAGTGGCTGGAGACAGAAATATCCAGAGATACTCTGGTAAAGGCGGCTGAGGAACAAAGGACATACGACAGTCCTAATCTTGACTTCACCCAACTTTAATCAATGGTTAGATGTGATGAGAAGCTACACAGCCATTTTGTAAAAGCAGTCTTTAAACTTGGTCCAAGCTAGGTATATCTAGCTTAGTATAATTTTAAAGGCAAAATAATGAGAATAATTACACGAGGTCACACTCCTCAAGTGCCACTGCATTTTAATCCATAGTCAGGTGGGAAAAACTAAGAAGCACAGAGAATGCAGTAGGAGCATAAGTTGATATTAACCAGCTTGCTTGTACGCAGAAATTCAGGAGAATATAGAAAACTATTTGTAAGAAATCAAAACTTAGACTTTCTCCAGAGAATCAGTGGTAATTCTCTGGGAAAGCTATCCATGAAGAGAGATTTGAAACCAAATCAGATTGCAACACAGTACCAGAGATATTCACTGCATAAAAACATCTAATCCCAAAGGTAAAATAACGTGAAGAAACACAGTAAGCAGCTCCACAAGGAAGATAAAAGCAGGCTGGAACAGAGAAAGAAAGCAGAAAAGGCAAAAAGCTTGCCTTATCAGGACAGTTACTATAGAAAATAACAGCCAAACAAGAAAAACATTTGGTATTTTTCAGTCCATCAGTCTCTACAGAACACTTCAGAAGGGCATCTCAAACTGTACCACGCCCTGCAGAGCTGTCAGGCTGAATGTGAAGATTATCGCAGAGTGGGGGGGCTGTACACTGCAATCCCATGGCACACACCGTTATCAGCCACCCAGCAGCAACCCGAGTCTTAGCCACAGGCAAACTGTGTATAAACACAGCCACACAGCCACAGGCAGTCTTGCTTCCTCCACAAACAACGGGAAGAGGAAAAAGACACTCTGTGGCTCTGTCTTGCAGACCCGTGAGCTGAAAGATTCAATGCTGCTCTGAGAGCCCTGCATTTAGTACCCAGTGGGGGCACACAGACATGGTCATAGGGATATCCCTGATTGGTACTCCAGGTTTGAGCAAAAAAAGAAAAGCGTAAGCTCAAGTAATGGGAAAAGTGCTGAAAGAGGGAGATTTTTAGCATGCAGAAATTATTTCCTCACAGGCCTATTTTACTTTCAATCACAGGTGCACTTTCCATAGCTGCTGATACATAAACAAAATGAAACCTACAAATCAGAGAGAATATTTGGCATGAAAGGGAAAAGTTCAGGGAAGAAAAGGAAGGGGAAGATGGTAGTATGAGTAAATTTATCTCTAGGGAAAAATAATTTCTTATCACATTTTCCTGGTTGCGAGTAGGACATGCATTTTCTTGATAGCACTCCTTCTTTGTATGTTCTACATCTGGTACACGTAAGAATCCCTTGTTTAGAGACTGGAAAAATGGAGATGTAAGTTAAAAAAATAAAAATCTTATATACTATAATGATAAAAATACAAACATTTCCAACATTTAATTCTGACTTGCCTACAAATGACCAATCCAGCTCTGGCTACAGACAATAACATCCTCACCAGATTCTACAATACTCCACCATTACTCTCCTATTAGTTTCTGACCTCTGAGAACTAAAGGAACTGTCAACTGAATCATAGAATCATTTGAGCTAGAAGGGACTGATAAAAGTCTGCTAGTCCAACTCCCCTGCAATGAATGGGGACAACTACAGCTAGATCAGGTGCTCAGAGCCTCGTCCAGCCTGACCTTTAATGTCTCCAGGGATAAGGCATCTACTACATCTCTGGGCAACCTGTTCTTACTGTGAATAACTTTTTCCTTACATCCAGTCTAATTCTTCTCTCTTTTAGTTTGAAAACACTTCTTGCCCTATCACAACCAACCCTGCTAAAGAGCCTGTCTGCTTCTTTTATAGGCCCCCTTCAGATATTGGAAGTCTGCTCTCAGGTCTCCCTGGAGCCTTCTTTTCTCCAGGCTCTCTGAGTCTGTCCTTATAGGAAATTATTTAATTCTTTGAATCATTTTTGGGACCTTCCTCTGGACATGCTCCAACAGCTTGATGTTTCTCCTGTACTGAGGACATCACACGTGGACACAGGACTCCAGATGAGGTCTCACCAGCACAGAGCAGAGCCCCCTCAACCTGCTGACCACACTTCTTCTGATGCATGCAGGGTACGATTGGCATCTGGACTGTGAGGGCACATTGCTGGCTCAAGTCCAGCTTGCCCTCCACTTGTACCCCCAAGTTTGTTTTTTTTGGCAGGGCTGTGCTCCATCCTTACATCACCCAGCTTGTACTGATAGCAGAGGTTGCCACGACCCAGGTGCAAGACCTTGCACTTGGATTTGTTGACCCTCATGAGGTTCAACTGGGCCTGCTGCTCAGCCTGTCCATGTCTCTTTGAATAGCATTCCATCCCTTGTAGGTGTCATCCGCAAATGTGTTGAGGGTGCACTCAATCCCACTGTTAATGTCACTGATGAAGATACTAAAGTGTCAGTACTGACCTCTGAGGGACAGCACTTGTCATCAACCTCCATCCAGACATTGAATCATTGACCACTGACCCTCTGAGTATGACCTTGCAACCAGTTCCTCATCCATCCAGTGGTCTGCCCATCAAATGTATATCTTTCTAATTTATAGAGAAGAATGTTATAGGGGACCATGTCAAAGTAGTTACTGAAGTCCAGATAGATATCAGTGGCTTCTCCCTTGTCTACCGATGCAGTTAGGCCATAATATAAAGACGTTAGGTTGGTCAGACATGACTTGCCCTCAGTGAATCCATGCTAGTTGTCTTGTATCACAGTATCTCTTGATTCCTGTAAAAGTTATCACTACTGAACAGACATTCAGTGAAGGTGATTATTCAAGCGGATTACAACTGTTCACATGGATGCACAGAGAAGGGTACTTGTACACTCACAGGAACCATTTTGTGAGTTCACTATGTATTCAGGCAAAAAGGACTAATTACAAGGCTTGGCATTTCCTTTTAAAACCTGAAATCTCTAATACTCAAGCAGCAAAAATAAAATACTGGTAGAATACCTCTATTGAGAAGATTTGTATTCTCAAGTGGATTGTTGCCAGCACAGAAGTATTAAAACCACCTTTTTTGGTTACTAGAAAACTCCACCTTAACTAAAGAATCCACTTAAAATAATTCATATTCACTCTTTCAAACTTCAAAAGTTCAGCTTTAGAAGTACGTAATAAAAAAGCAGACAGATTTTCAGCTTTGCAAGCCCATAATTAGACAGTAGACTTAGTTCTGCAACCTAGGAATTGGATTTGACTCAAGCATCTTTTTTTTTTTTTTTTTAATGGAAGTAGTAAAGTCAGACTAAGCACTCAATATTTACTGAAATGTTATTGTTTCACCACATCCTAGATAGTTTCAACTACCTTAATGTATGGGTGTCCAACCTTTTGGCTTGCCAGGGCTGCACTGAGTGAAGGGGAATTGTCTTAGGCCACGTATAAAACATGTAATATAGTTAATGTATGTAAGTAACACAATTTCTATTTATGTATATTTACTAAAACAGAAAATAAAGGGGGCAAAAAACCCATAAAATTAGTTGGATATTTGACCTTGTTTTTTGAACATGCATTTTTAACATGAACATGTTAACTTATTTTATTAATTAACACAAGCCCAAGGTTAATAATTAAATAAGAAAACTTGCACGTCTACCTAACGAAAAACACACGTGTCTTCACAGGCATGTACATTTGTCGGTATCTTGAAATGTTACTGCCAGTAATCATTTTGTTTTACATGCCTAGGGGCATAGGCACATGCAGTGTATAATATATGTGAGTTTAGATTTGACTGTATATGGTGGTGTAACAATATAGTGATTTAATTAACAGTAAGATACAACTTCAGCAGTTCCTCTATTCCACTCAGGTGTACTGAAGCAGTACAAACAGGTCTATATTTGCAGATTCCTTTGCAAAGATATCAAATGCACTGCTACAACCCTAAGAATGCAGAGATCACCCTTCCTTTAACTCTGACTTAATCCTTGCAAATGCTAAGCAGCAACACTGGCTAGCCTAGAGGGAACTGTACTGCAGTACGAAAAAATGTTTTCATTGTTACTACTCACATAAAACCGATACCCTACCCAAATTCTAGTTACAGTTCATTTCATCATTCTCATAAAGTTAATAGAGGAGGAACACCTTGCAACACATCCCCTCCCCTNNAAAAAAAAAAAAAAAAACACCACTAAACCCAAAATGCATGAAAACTCATAATCTGGTACAGCGTTACCATTAAAGAAACAGTACACTGAAGATACGAACCTCTGGTGTTCTCACAGCCACTTTCTCAGGTGTAACACCCAGTACAATATGTAAAACTGCTGTCCTCGGTTTTGGTTCTGAGTTGCCCTAAGTATCAATCTGATTGTTTTCATAATGTCACTGTTTCTGTAATTGTAGCATGTTCTGGTACGCTGTCTTGGCATTCTGCAAGCAATCTAGCTTTTTTTCCCCCACAAAATACAGCAAGTTAAAGCTTGAACCTCTTATACTCATGCTCCATCTGTCCTGCTGACTTTGTTACTGTTGCAAGTGTTAAGGCTAATAAAACCTCCCAAGGAATAATGAAAGTTGACCTGATCTGACAAAAAATACTGATCAACAAACAAGACACATTTTGAGGTATTTGGTAACTAAATAAATCCTAGTTCGTAGACTGGTAACAACTATCTGCTTTATAAATAACACAAAGCTTGCTAAAGCATGGAATACTTTTACTCACTACTTCATTAAAAGTGTAAGGCTGCTGAACTAGGGGTGCACCTATGAGCTGTATGAGTAAACAGGTAACAACAACATTCACAAAGCAGTTGTTCCTTCAAAGAGATATTTCTCAGATGATTTCAGTGTTAGGCATGCATTTGGAGAAACACAGGCTCCACATTCTTTCCCTTCAAAACAACATGTATGATAACAAGTAGGAGTTTTCATGTGCCTTTTCAAGGTGAGCTTGTGCAATTCTGAGTGCTCAGCTGGCAATGATTTCTTCTGTCTGGAACTGAGAGACAAAATTGTTAGAGCTGTTGTTCAACATAAATCAACTCCAAAAGATGCGGAAGAAAATGCAACTGATTTTTATGTATGTATGTATAAAATATTAATAAAGACAAACATAAGTATTGAAGCTACTCTCTAGTACTGAAAAATATTATCATCTTACACAAAGCAGAAATAATTCCATACACATTTTCAATGTTGTGAACAAAGTTTATTTTTCTCTAAACTCATTTCTACCTCATTTGTCCTTCACTGAAATGCTAATGCTGAAGTTGCAGTATCATGCTCTCGCCATGGCAACATGCAGTGAAAATATAAACACAGAAACAGGAGTTCCTTGCGGGATAAAACAAAAAAGTTACAGTTAGGAACATAACTCTCATTCAAACACAGTCTTAGTAATAGGAACAAGAAACCATTGTCCAGTAATCTCAGTTCATTGAAGTCCTTTTCCAGCTTTATCTGAAATATGAAGATGCCAATTTTAAGGACACCACAACTTTTCTAATTTAGGATTTGTGATGCTGTGAGCCTTACTGTAACACTGATGACAATGAATGACTCTTATTTTAATTCTTGATTCACTGAAACACTTCGTTGTCAAACGGAGAACAAACAGTACATTAGAAAGTAGCTACTCTGGAGAAAGAATAATGAACATGTGGAGCTGTACTTTAATTTTAGTATACTGGAAGCATAATAGAATTATTTAATGCAACAAAAATTTTGAACATAATCTGAACAATTTGTTTAACTTTTGTTACTGTAGATTATCTGCTCTTGACGTTTTAGTATTATGATTCGAATTTGCGTAACAAATAGTTATGTATACATAAATCCCATGCAGGAGATAATGGACATGACAGGAGAGGCACATGTAACAAGGTATATTGAAGGACAGAAACATGAAGTGAGAAATAGTTTTGGGTAGAGTTTTTTTTGTTGTTGCTTTGGTTTGTTTCCCCCCCACCCTACACAGTAGTTCTGATAGTGGATACTGAGAACCACCATATTTGAAAGAAGAAAGAGCCTAACACTTTCTTAGAAAAACAACTTCAGTGGGTAAAAAGCTAAGTCAGTAGTAAGGTATAATTCATACTCACATGAATAATCTACACAGATATGCTTAAATAAATGCACATAAATTTAAGTGCAGTACTCGTGCAGTATTTTGAGAAGGGGGGGCGGAGGGGGGCAAGAAAAAAAAAAACGTTTTCCAACAAAAAATGTCTTTTTCCTCTCTTCCTAACATCCACTTCCTAAGCCACATCTAGTATGTTAAAAGTTAACCTTATTCAAATGACATCTGTAGCGTCTTCCTGAGTTACTACAGTCGGAACGCCCTCCAGTTTCAGAGAATATTTCACTGAGGTAGCCATGTTAAAATCAGATGAGCTGCACATCTGTGGGAGTTAAAAGAGGGAGAAACTCCTTCAGCAGAGGAAAAACAAAGGCGACAAAGCAGAGTAATAATTTTGACCCCCAAGCTGCATTAAATCTGAAGCTTTAAGAAGACAAATCTTGAAATAAAGCGGGTATCTTATTGGAAAGGAAAAGCAATAGTGAAGATAGCACTAATTTCCTTTTATTAGTTAAACTGTACTGCAATTTTCATTTTTTCCCCACGTGTACCCTGAATGCCTTCTTCTCAGAACTGATTGTTGTTCTACATACCTGTTTCTTAGAAAAGAATCTTCACATGATCTCACATTAAAGCTAGTTAGAAAACCTATGTACTGTGATCACTATTACTTGACACTTGACCTTCAGTAGCTTCGAGAGTATCAGTAATTAACAGTTAAAAAAAAAACAACTAGCTACGATGAGAGCTATTTATTTCAAAATACAGCATTCCCTTTTAAATCTACCATTCCACAGGAATTTGAAACAAATTTGCAGATCTTTGTCTAAATACAGAAAATACTTTTCTTCTCAGCAATATAGATTATAGGGAATAAGACTTTTAATTAGAAAGATTTTAGCAACTGCAGAAATGCTTAACGGTGACTGATTTAACCTGTCAACATGAGGTATGAAATTAATCCACTGTCTTCTTGACCTTGATGTCTGCTAACTTGAAGATTAATCAGTAGATGAGATGAACATCTGAAATGAACTATTCAAAGAAAACATAACTGAGCTGGAAAGTACCTTATAAATTATTGTACAATGGCAATTAATCCAACACTGTAATGTTGGCTGTCATTTTTTTCATAAAAATATTATGTTTTTCAATAAAAGACCTGTCTTCTGGTGACAAAGTTATAAAATTAATCTAGTCAGGATCATTACAGCGATACTTGCATTCTCAGCTAAATCTAAGAAAAGAAAATGGTGCATCTGAAAATACTTTGTATAAGGGTTTAGAGTCATTAAAAATGTTTATGTGGCTATTTTAAAAAGAGTACACTGAGAATACATTCAGTCTTGAGCTCAAGGAACTGATGTAGAATTCAGAATTTGAGATCTGATTTGAGAATAGTGATTTGAGGCAAATTTACAGAGCACCTCCAGTATTACCTCAGTTCCCTCCTTCTCTCCCCACCCCCTGCCCATTTCATGTCTGCATTATTACCTAATTACTCTGAGAAGTAAGCTCATTAAAACTAATCCAAGGTGCTCTGATGCTTCTTTATTCTGAACTTTGATCTGACTGCATCAGGGTAGCACCAAGAGGCTCCACCTCATTATTCTAGAGGCTGCACAAACAACGCAGAGATAGCTCTTAGCTTCAAAGAATTTATGATCCAAGAAAACAGTAATAAATGACAATAACATCTTGGAAATGCTCAGTACAATTTCTGTTAGTACCTCTGAGCACTACTGAGAAAAATCAAGACAAAACATTGCACCATATTCCTCCCTGAGCACATCATTCTAATAGCAAAAACCAATACAAGTAAAAAGCTGTAACTACTACAAAATGAACAGAGTACTCTCAATTTTGAGAGGAGAAAGCACGCAATTGAGGCTCAAGCTTTTCCACCTCCCTCTCCTGGTTACCCATAGGGGTGGAGGGGAAGACTGCAAGCCCCTGAAATACATCAGGGAAGGAGCAAGGAAGATTCATTGACCATGAATCCAAGCAAGACTGCTCATCCTATGTCACTCAGACGTCGGTTAATAAACAACAAAACCAAACACAAAATCAAAGTTCCCATAACTCTACTTGGTTTTAATTTTTTTTTAAACTGATTGGAACACTAAGTATGCACATGCAGTTTTGGCAAATGTTTTTCCATTTTGAGTATGGTTTGCAGTTCCTCAAATCCTCATATACAGCACACTGGATATGGCCTCTAAATTTTGATTTAGCCCACATATTTTGACTTCAATGGATTTTCAGCAGTAATCCTGTATTCTGCAGGAGACATGACTTCCCTGCCACCTAATCTTAGCCAAATGCTCTAATTAGTGTGATTTGCAAGTAACTTTTCTCTCTCTCTCTCTCTCTCTCTCTCTCTCTCTCTCTCTCTCCGATATTCCATTTCAAAAATACAGAAGTGACACAGCAACAATAAGAAATATGCCGTAGGGACATTTTTAGCTCATGATTATGAGTTTATTCCAATAAAATTCTTGGCTCCACATGTATCATTGAGATTTGATGTTTGCCCTCATTTCCCCATTTTTCCTCTTCTTTGAGAGATTACAAAAAAAAAGAAAAACAACTTGTAAAACTACAGGAACTGACTGGATTTTGTTTCCCTTGAAGATTCAGAAAAAAAACCAAAAGTTATCTATCAAAAACTATAAGCAGAAAAAAAGTTTACACCAGTGTAGCCCAACACCTACTCCCTCTTAGCAGCCAATAATTTCTAGTAAAAAATGTAAAACATTTGAACAAACCTTTACAAATTAGTTCACGCAAATGTGATTCTTGGCAGTGACTAGTTCCTCAGGCATGTGGCGGCTAAAGTTCTCGGGTTCCAATTTCAACATGCTTTTTAATATAGGGCAAGATGGGCTTTACTCTTCCTGAATCCAAGGAGGCATTTCTGAGACAAACACTCATTACAGTTCAGGATCCACAACTGACTATTTACATTATTAATCTAATAAAGTCACAGACTACCATTGGACAAGTTGCTAGCTGTATCTTGATGATGAATCCTCATACAGAAGACCAGCGTGTGTTAAGTTCTTTTGTTTTCAGAATGGTAAATAAATTTTACATGCATCTTTGCTGGCTGTTGGACAAATTTCTATAGTCTTATTTTTGTTTTAAAGACATGATTTTACTGACTATGCCTTTACAGATATCCCTGTTCAGAAAGTTGTGCCAATTTTGTGTTTTCCATTATCCAGTTCTATTTATATTTTCCAGTTTATTTTGGGAGAGTTTCCTGATGTTTTTTGTGAGGAGTAGATTTAAGAAGGAACATCTCCACAAATACAGCAAACGCTGAGAAAACAGAAATACACAGCTATGGTGAAAGTAAAAATAGGAGATGAAAAGAGAAGGAGTTAATTCACCTGCAGGCCTGATTCTAATTTAAAGCAAGAACAATCCATAAACAGTTATAGGCCACCTAGCCCACAGGTACAATAATCCAGATGTCTGAACTCTACAACCTATTAGTTCAAGTGTCAGACTGCAACTCACTTGACAGTCCAGAGGCTAGAAAGTCTACTTAAGCAAACCTCTCAATCTCAGAGCTTACAGCTCACATGGGGATATAACTGTGCCAAAAGAATCCCTGGAGGGCATGCTAATAAGGCTAATTGGTAGTTTCAAGCAGACTTAAGGAGAGGCAAGGGAATAAATATCAGTAACAGAGAAAGAACAAAAAAGGAAGCAGAGAGTTATGCATACTTTGCTGACTGTAAGGTCTTTGGCAATTCTGTCCTTTTTCCTTGCATATTGCTGTATCTTTTGTTAGTTTTCTTTGGACAAACCTGAGTGTTGCTCAGTTGTCTTTGTGTCACTCAGTGCCTGTTATCCCTGTGATGTCTGCTCTTTTCTGTGCCGACAAACTCAAGGAACTGAGGATTCCAAGTATCTTTCTATAGTCAAGATCTATAATTAACACTTATTCTTTAGAAAAAGAATAAATAAGACAACAATAATTTGAAGAGTTGTTACAAAGCTTTTATGGAATTTGAGCCTTTGTCTCAACAGTCTAATTGTTCAGCTTTGAGACAGCTAATGGGAAGTGAAGCATTCATGTTTAAAACTTATTTTAAAACTTTTGTTTAATATGCTATCTTTAGAAATAGGCTTTAGATGCCATATAGCATCAATAGTAGATACCATATTATGAAGAACTGCTATTGAAAGAGGGTTGCTATTACTACCATAAAAGAACTTATACTTACCTTCTCTGTAAATCATGTGTACAAATATATTCTTATACTCTCAGAATTTGTTGGATTAACATCACAACAAAGAGCTGTCCTACATTCCAAATTCTTCTACACCAAAATTAATAGATAGAATCATTATTGCAATTATTATTTATGCAACAAAAACAGTCTCAAGAATGTTGGTTTTGCACTTGGGTCAAGGCAATCCCAGGTATGAGTACAAACTGGGAGAAGAACTCATTAAGAGTAGCCCTGTAGAGAAGGACTTGGAGGTCCTGGTGGATGAAAAACTGGTCATGAGCCAGCAGTGTGCTGTTCCAAACTAGAAGACCAACAGTATCCTGCGCTGCATCAGAAGAGGGGTGATCAGCAGGGATAGGGAGGCGATTGTCCCTCCTCTACTCCGCCCTTGTGAGGCCTCATCTATAGTACCGTGTCCTGTACTGAGGCCCCCAGTACAGGAAAGTTGAAGAGCTGTTGGTGTGGGTCCAGAGGATGGTCACAAAGATGATCAGAGGACTGAAGCACCTCTTCTATGAAGAGAGGTTGAGGCAGTTGGGCTTGTTTAGCTTGGAGAAGAGAATGCTCTGAGGAGATCTCATCACGGCCTTCCAGTACTTGCAGGGAGCTTACAAGCCGCTGGGAGGCAGACTTTTTACATGGCTGATAGTGATAAGGAGGAATGGCTTTAAACCAAGAGTGGAGATTTAGATTATATCTCAGGAAGAATTTTTTTTTTTACTCAGAGGGTGGTGAGGAGGTGCAACAGATTGTCCAGAGAAGTTGCCACATCTCTGGAGGCATTCAAGGCCAGGTTGGATGGGGTCCTGGGCAGCCTGATCTAGCGGTTGGCAACCCTGTCCATGGCAGAGGGGTTGGATCTAGATGATCTTTAAGGTCTCCTCCAGCCTAAGCCACTCTAGGATTCTATGATCTGATGTACCTAGAACTGGTGGGCCTCAGATACTATAGCACTGACGACCACTGTACTGTTAGTCACACCAACTGCACAAGTCTTCCTAGCTGTAGACCACACTAAGTAGATCAATTCTATGTCATCTCCTGCTGCAAGTTTTCCAGCTTTCCCAAAATAGCCAACATATCTAGGAGATCAAACCAGTTTAAGGCTATGAAAAGCCTCAAGCCAGAAAGAAGTTTCCCATATATTAACAGTCCTTCGCAACCATACAAATTCTAGGAGTTCCACGCTTCAGCAGCTCTGCGCCTCAAGATGAAATAAAGCAACAATAACTCATTATTTAAGAAAACAAAACATATATTGCATGTAGGCCTAACAAGACAGTTAGGAAAATGGATAAGAGAATACAGTGAGAAGCTTAAAGGGTAGCACTTGTTCAACCAAAACTTGACAGGGCTGGTGTGTGTGTGCGCACACTTGTGGAAGAGTAAGAGCCACAAGCTGCAGCAAAAGAAATTACAACTGGACATGAATAAGACAAGTTTGACAGTGACAATGATTAAGTACTGGTACAGGTTGCCCAGAGGTTTTACATCTCTGCCCTTGCAGGAGTTTAAAGCTCAGCTGTATAAAGCTCTGTAGTGCCCCACAGATTTGGAAGTTAGGCCTTTTGTGGTTTTTTTTTCCATCATGTGATGGATCTCCAGCAGTCCCTTCCAGCCCAATTTGTACATTTCAATGCCAAAACAAATCCTAACACAAATGTTACTGTAGCTAAAAGACAACCTGGTAACATTAAAGGAAAGAGGCATTCAATCTTACTAAAATTATGCTTCAGCATCCAAAAATGAACTACATCTCTTGCATTTTTAGATCCAGATTAGTTTTTAATATATATCTACAGTACAAAATAAGTGATCCTTGGACCTCTTAAAAGAATGTATCTAAAGCTGTGGCTATTTTTTTCCCCAAAAACATAGTTTTTCTGACAAGAGCATCAAAACTTATACTGTTTGTAATGTCAGAAAGAGAAGACAAGACTGTAACACTAAGCAGCTAGAGTGCTAAACAGAATGGGCATAAGGCAATATAAGGCGTATAAAAAAGCAAATCTGCTCCCAGTTGTCCAGAAAAGAACTCCAAAACTGTGGTAGGTTACTGGCCAGTTTCAATTTCAATTGCTTCACTATAGAAAACTTTGAATACGCTATCCAATACATAAGTGAGAAAGTGTCTTAAAACACCTCTCAGCCCCTATGTTGGATATGCTACTATTAATTAGCGTGATCTACTTTTTATCTTCTTGCCACAAAATTATAGCTTCCATGTCTGATTTGCATTGGAAATCTGTTTCATACTTATAAGTGAAGTACGTCATACAGTACTTAGACATTTTAAGTGAACTGGGTCTTGAAGTGAAAAGGAAGAGATCAAAAGATTGTAAGCAGAACCTGAGAAAGGATGAGAGCTCTGGAATCTTAGTATTCAGAAACACCAATATTTTTTATCTCACTCCTGCAATTAAAATAACTGAGAATTTTTTTTTTACTACCAAACATATGAGACTAAATTACATGCTCTACTGATAGTTTTATCTTAGACAGGAAAATAAATTATATGTTATTTTAAATAGTTCTATAAAATTTCTGTAATCGCCAAAACCCTGTTTTTTCTTAGCCCTGAAAAGTCAGATGGAACTCTCCGACCAGGTCTGGCTGCAGGATAGGTGCAGCAAATGTGCAATGTTCTGGTGTAACAGCCCTGTTACTGTGCTATCTAGCCATTAACCCAACAGAGCTGAAAGGACACAACCAAAAAGGGTATCAAGCTCGTACACTGCTTTAGTTCACTTCGGCTTAAAATTAGCTGTAGTATTTGTAAATCACGAGTTAGGAATTAGGTAAAGCACTTTTATGAATCCTGTCCCTACCTTCAGTACAAATATGTATTAATTTTCTTATTCATTTGTTCCACCATAGCATTAGCACTATAATTTTACTGCAGTATCAAAACACTTCAAATCCTCTCACTTCCAGTCCAACAGTGTTTACCAGCTTAGCAAATTTTAATTTAATAACTAATAATATTCTCTCTCATCTATATGCCTTAACTGATATACTTCCATCATTTATGCATAACATTGGGGGTTTCAATAAAACCTAAAACTCTCTCTAAAAGCTGCACACAGAAATGGACTTTAAGAAAGAAAAAATGAAACTGCTCATAGACTTATAAACTTCATTCATCCCTAGAAGCAAGACATCTTCTGGAGAAGAATGATCTGCAGAGCCTGAGGCTGTGTAGCTGGTATTTCACATGTAACTAAGAGGGACAGGCACTTGGAAAGAGGCCATAGACATGTCAAAAGCGCAGAACAGCTCTTCTAATTTTTTTTCCTAAATTCCTCAGCCAGTACTTAGTTATACAAGATACTGGCACCCTAATTGTAAAGGCCAAGTTTTTCAAAGCTGTCAGACAAACAGAAGTGGATGCAAAAGACAAATCCCTATGTGCAGATACACAGACACCATACGGCACATGCCAGCTAATTCCCGCAAATGGCCTTGACATGCTTACATGTGCTGGGCATTGAGAGCTACTCAAGCATTCACAGCATGCATTCATGCAGCTTTGAACCTCTGTGCATTCATATGCAGAGAGAAGTCGACAATTGTCTGCAAATACCATTCAACTTCCATTATGGTATAGAGATACTCTATTGAGGTAAGGTCTGTTTCTGCACACTGTTCTGCACAAAGACTAGACTAAGGCTCAGGAGATGCAGACCTAATTCTCGCTCCTTTACAAACTGGCAGTATAACCTCAGGCAAGGCATACCACAGAATTCCAAAAGCCCTCTATCCTACAGAGCCTTCTGAGGATCTCAACGACTGTGAAGGTTTTATGGAAGCTAAAATGTTCCGTTTTCACATAGACTAAAACCAGCAACTGGAACTACTCAATGCTCGGCAAATACAGGCAGCTCTCATCATGAAGATACCTACAGGAGATGTTTGTTGCTGCTGGAAGTTTACATACAATCCTCCTGCCTCACAGACTTTTCTGTAGCGTATTTGTGGATACAACATTACTCTCCTACCATTCTCCTAAGTATGTAAACTTCTAAGCAAAATGGAACAGATTCCTTTTCCCAAGGCAGAGAAGTCTTCTGAGGGTATCCCTTTCAGTCTTTAGATGTTTTATTTACATGTTTACTCCATCCCTGGAACAATAAGCCCTAAGTTCAATGACTAGAGTGTATCAGAAATAACTAAGTAATTTAGATTTGCATTCACTTGTAAAATTATAATTTCCTGTTTTCATACTTCATTTGAATATTTTCATAACACCCATTATTCTTGTGGTTAAACACATTTATTATGATTACATCCAAGGCATTTTGAGACTAGGGAAAGTTGACTTAAATTCACTTATTAATTATAATAACTTCAATGCAGGAAAGGAATTATTTCCTATAATGCCCTCTTATATTTCATTAGTTTCTAATTTGCAACACTTTCCTGTTCTATTTGCTATATGTAATTTCACCATATAAATTTAAGTAGACTTTTAATAGCATACCTTGTATCTCTGTTTACTTGGAAAAAATCTATATACAATTTTCACTTTGATATTCTTTCATAATTATTGTTACTGGCACATGATCATTCCGCAATATGCTTGCTGAGGGAAAAAGGAGAATTTTCTAGTATAGCTACATTGCATGGTAGCAGGAGCGCAGTTTATGTCATGACAATATGCTTTTGATGACAGAGTACACGAATGATACAGATATTTAAAGGCACAACACCAAGAGCCCTGCCTGGTACTGTACTGAACTACAGCAGCATATTTTAAGAACAGTGTATTTTTTATCTAAAATTCTTATTCCAGAAAAGTATTATCTGCTATTTCTGAATGATAAAGCTTGAGGAAATTAGTAATTAGGTATTACATTCTGTTTACCATTCTACAATAAAGAACAATAGTGCTAGGTACTGCCAAATAGAGCGATATAACCAATGAGCTGTTTATGTTACAGTTGCAATATAGATCCAAGATACATATTCAACAATTGGAAGATCATTCGTGAAACTGCACAGCAATTCACTATTAACTGCCATAAAAAAACCCTACAAGAATATTACGTAAGGTTACCAGCCTTTTTTGGAATTAAGTTTTGCTCTTCAAAGTCTCAGATTTCAACTTCACCAAGAATCATATGGATATCTGTCACCAGACAAACTCAGCCCAAATAACACTCCTTGACACCAATGTAACATTAAGAAGCAGGCATTCTTTATTATGGTGCCCATGCACAGGGGATTGCTCCACCCAACAGGCACACAGCAGAACAAAGGTACATCTCTTACATACATATGGGTAAACTATGTCTATGTGTTTGGAGAGAGGTCTGCAGTGGCCATAAGATCTCAAACCCACACTGGTTTGGTTAGTTAGTGATGGGGCTAACCTCCTTTCCAGGAGGCTACATAGATATGCTAATTTTCAAGATGCTACTAGAATACAAGATTAGCCATACCAATGTCATATCCATAACAATATATGAAGTTTTAAAATAAAATAAGCCTCAAGTAAGCACTAAGAGAACAGCTGCCTAGGTACTAGGAAGCCATCTCATCTCTTGGTAAAATGAACTCCAAAGGGTTTAGTGTGCTGTGTTGTAACACAAAATAGCAGCTTTTCAGGTTTTGTGTAAGGTCAAAGCTATTGGTTCTGTAGGCTGCTAGGAGCCAACATAAACA
Organism: Numida meleagris; assembly: GCF_002078875.1. Lineage (NCBI taxonomy): Eukaryota > Metazoa > Chordata > Aves > Galliformes > Numididae > Numida > Numida meleagris. Next base: position 40,724,525 of record NC_034413.1, on the reverse strand, counting down.
CTAGACTTACAAAGCAGAACCTGTAATCTGCAAAATGGAAAGATGTACACATAGAAATTTGATACAAACCAAAAAAGCGAAGTGACCATAAGGGGAATCTTGGAAGAATATATGTAATTTACTACAAAGAGATATAGTAAAATTCTTGCTGTGTAGAGCAGTGGCTTAGCAGAAACACGTCCCTCAGGGCGGTATCAGTTACTTGATGACAAGTCAGTCCATTTTTTAAGGTTGCAGTCAGGTTCTATTATGAAGCCTCACTTTGATAACACTTTTGTTTTTGAGAAAAAAATTGGCCAAAAATCAAGAGAATTAACCCAAAGGCAAAAGAGAGTTGTTTTTTTTTTTCTTAAACTCCACCGTACAGAAAACAATACAAACATCTGTTCTTTCTTAGGAGCATTACAAAAAAATTAAATGAGAAATTTTAGTTTGACTAAACTTACACATCTCGGTAACATAAATAGCTTTTATTAGGTGAAAACTCCCGTGCTGTTGCACCTGAGTCCTATATCTCCATATTTTACAATGGGGCCATTACTACCAAGATTATAAATGAACTTTTTGAAAAATAAAAAAAAGTTGTGTAACCAAAATGCTTTCAGTCAGAGTGTTATATTAAAGAAAAATAGGAGTTCACAAAGCAACGGATAGCAAAATTCTCACTTCAGCAGGCCCACATTACACCTCCATGCTGAAATATAATCCGCTTAAACTCCCCTCATCAAATCTAAACACTCAAAATCCCTTATCAATTAACGCCACATACAAACCACCCTAGAAAGCAGGACACTTCTGTATAACAAACGCCATGGGAAGGTGGGTATGCTTGAAAAGATAGCAAGATTCAGAACTCTTTTCTGTTTAAGGGTGTTTCTTATGGAACTTGTGGGTCCTAGATTTTATTTGCAGAAGAAACAACCCTGCTTGAAGAGGATTATTGTCATATATCATCCTGAGGATACATGTCCTTAGAGATACCAAACATTACTAAACTAAGGAGTCCTCTCCAGTTTTTACAAAAGAGGCCAATTCTGTACTATTGCAGGTGGCTTTTAATGTTCACTTGCCATAATTAGAATTGTTCTTCTTAACTCACCAGTTAACACATGGACTGCATTAAGATCTCCCGAATTCTTAGGAGAATGTCTAAGGAATCTAGTAAAGAAACAAAACCCCATCTTTTATAGATTTTCTTTTTAAATAATTTTTTTCCGATAATCTCAGGAGATTAGCATCAGCTTTTTGTACCTAATAAAGAACAGAAAACATGATTTTTTCCTCCGAAGTAATTTGCATTCAAGAAATGATACTGCAGAACAAAGCCCACTTGCCCACGGAAAAAAGAACACCTCTGCTATTGCTTTCCATCAAATAAATTTGATTTTCTGAACATGTCATCTTCATTATTCTTCACTTACATAATTACCTTTTGAAAGAAGTCAGATGGAAAAGCAGTGTCATTTCTTCTCAGTGAAAAAAATGCTGTATTGATACATCGTTACAAAAAATGGAAGGGGAAAAATAACGATGAGCATTTGAAAAAACAACACAAAACGAACAAAAACCTACAACTACCAGTCTTTAATTTTGCTTCATAGATGCTTCCTGAGTTTTTAATCATTATTTCATGATCTAGTTACAAGGTATGCAATCAGTTGGATTTATTAGCTAAAAATCATGATGTTACAGAACTCAAATGACATATTAATATAAACATCATATTCTCTTAAACAAAAAGATGTTGCAAAACTTGACAAAAAAAAACGCTGCTTGAGAATTGAGGTGAAAACATCATTTAAAGCAAATTAAAAGTCACCTTTAAAAAAAAAGAATACAGTGTAGTATATTAGAGCTCCTTGTGAGCATTCTGACAGAGCTCCTAGGCAACAGCACAGGAGTCCCCATGAAGTCTGAACCAACAGAGAACCAACATTGAACCCAGAAGACACTGGGGCCCTTTTTAACCTGATTACAGTGGACTTCAGTTGAAAGGGAATTTCCCATACCTTTTCCTCTGCCTAGGCAGTTATTGACACTGTTTTCTATAATTAGCATCACTCCATCACTATCATCTTTATTCTAAATTTTTCTTCTGCATACTTGTAATGACTCCTATTTATAACACATGCTCTTAAGAAGGACAACGAGACAAAGAAGGTGAGGGAGATCTCTTTTTTTCCTCCTAAAAAAATACTACAAAAGAACCAACATTCTTCAATGCATTAATAGAATTCACAGTTTCGACTTGCTCTTAAAACAGATGGTGCTCTAACCTTGGCATGAATTCCTTGCTCTCAAAAAGTGTGACATAAAAGCCAAGCTAACTGGCAAGGCTATCCAGTTAAGTGGTGATACATCTGGAAATACACTCTTTGGTCAAAAACTCATGTTGAGAGCACGCAGAATAAAAACCATGTTCACCTGGCAACTACCAGAATGAGATTCAAATTTCCACTACATATGTTTGCTTACTGTGTGGCAATGTTAAGCAAAAGAAAATTGCATATACGACAGTGGGGAATACCAGTATAGGAAACTGAGTTCTGGTCTGTGAGGTTGTTTTCAATTTTATGTTAAAAAAATAATTAAAAAACCCCTAACAATTATGGGATAATTGATAATAGAGAACTTTATCCAGACCAGAACACAGTGCAATCCCACTGAAATATATTCCCAGTAAAATGACAAGTAATAACTCACTTTGCCCTAGTTACACTGGATACCATATATTCCCATCTCCTTTTAGCAGACCAATTTTTTAAATTATTTTGGAAAAATGCATTTCCTGTGAACAGATATCATTAGGCTAATTAAAATACCATTACAGAACTTCATTGTAGCTGATATAAAAGAACATTAGAATAAGACTTCTGATTTTACTGTGCAAAAATCACATTATTATTCTACCATATTCTCAGAGCATTTGACATTTCAATGTATCCAGCAGATAGGATTGTTACTCACTGTCTTTGCTATTGTTCAAAAGAATCTTGCGTTATTAATCTTAATTTTTACACACTGTAAACATGCAGCCTGATATTAAATTCCTTTGCAGTCAAAATTTCCATCCATTTGGCATCCATTAAAAGGAAACAGAGGATCAAGCAGAAGAGAAACACCAGTTTTCTTTCTACAAATTCATCAAATAGTTCAGACAGAAAGAGAATCATCTGGCCATTATTTAAGAAATAGAAAAATCTAATCTGCAAAATAGACATTTACTTAGTAAGTTTTTCCTTGCTATTTGGCTACTCCATATCTCCACAGTTTTTACATGAAAAGCAAGATAGAATGCACTGTACTCTAAAGGTAAGAAGAGAAAATAATTTCATATATTCTTACCTTTGCATTATAGGGAATATAATGCTTTGATAAGGCTTCAGGAGTGTGCATCCATGTTTTGTCTACAGAAAAGCAAAATAAAAGAAGCACTGAATATATTATTCAATTATTAATTAACCTATAATAATATCTATCTGGAAAGCATCAACAATACTAATTATGCTCAGATAAGTATCTGTCTGAAGTAGTTACTAGGGCTAGATGAAAATAGTATATTTTTTTTCAGCTTCCCATTTACAAGAAAGAACCTCATTACTTCTCTTGGGTAAATTTCTCGTTTTAATTGACTTGATTTACCATGAGCATTCAAACTCCTCCCCTTCAATTTACTGCTCTAAGGAAGTTTGCTGCTTCTGCTTCTCAACATCAATATTCCCTGCATCTTTTTATTTAAAGCACTAACCACATCTTGCACTTCTAATGATGTTTTTGTGTGTTGTTCTGTTGGGTTTTCTTTTGACAGATTACCAACACGTTAAAGGGACTAAGGAAACTATTTTTGAAAACTGTGTCATAGTGAAAATTAATAGAAACGAAGCCTTAATGTTTCTATAAGAAAACAGAAGCAGTCAGCTGGTTGTAACTAATTCAGAAGTTTAGATCTTATTCAACCTTTCATTATACACCCTAAAAAAAAATATTTTTCTTTTGATATTTTTGCATTTCAGAACTGTGCTGTTGTCTTACTTTCCCCACTGCATATATAATATGGTGACATCAAGAGTTTATCATTTGCGAAATACGTTTTCCTTCCTTTTAATTTAGAATATTCTAAATAATTTAGGATGGAATTATTAACATTAGAAAAAATGTTTTATCGGAAATCTAGAAATATTTTTTCCCCATTTGAAATAAATTAAGGAAAAACGTGTAAATTCCAAACAAATGAACTGTATTACCAACTACAAGAGAAAATCTATATCATTGAGTAGTATTTTACATGCCACACATCTGATATTGAGTAGTATTTCTAACATGACACAACTCCTGTTTTAACTAGCATGAATTCAAGTCACAGATCTGGAACTTCATTAAGTAACAGGATAACAGCTTAAAGCAAAACTTTTCCCTTGAATATTCACAAACAATTCCCTTTGCTTTAACATGAGCTGGAGTTACAGCAATTACTTCTTTATTAGCTATGCATAAGAACAGTAAAATACAGTCTAATTCAAACTGATTAGGAGCAAAAGCTGTGACATTAACTGACACTGAAACAACTGATTTTTTTTTTTTTATATAAGGAAGCAAAAAGACCATTTAACAAGATATTCACCACTGTCACAGGATCAAAACCGCAAAGCTGAAGGAAATTTTTTTCTTTAAGCCAATTGCCTTCTAGATGAGAGTGGGTTCAGATGTGTTACTGAAGAGTGATATCATCACTTCTTAATTAAGCAAGCAGGATTTGTCCACTCAGAGGCATGCAGAAGTATGGCTATGCACTGCAGCAACTGCAATTCCTTTCAAGCACACCTTGTGACTGCAGTGCTGGAACCAAGTACCTGCTGATTTCCCAGGATACTTTAAGAACTGAAGCCTCATCTCCATTTTGAGTACAACACCAAAAGCCAACATTATCCACAAGTGAGAAAGGAACAAAGTTGATGTGAAAAAGGAATGTGAGAATATAGCCTAACAGCCCAAAGCTAACCATGAGCACTACATGCCAGGTTTGTGCACTGATGAAAGCTGGGGAGCAGGCTGCTGACAGGCCTCCGCCAGAAGCCCCTAGGCAAAGAGAAGCTGCGCCACCTATGACAGGCCCGCCCTGTGCCTCATACTGCTTACCATAGCATAGTGGAGACCTGCCCAGTGCAAAGTTAAGCTCTCAAATATGCATTCACACAGCTAACGTCAATGTTTTATTTACCTGTTTCTTCCACATCAGCTGCTCACTAGCTTCGGCAGAGTACTGACGTATTTACTAATTTGTGAAGAAAAATGTAGAAAAATATACTCCAAAATAAAATATTGAATCTCTTAAACAACAAAACCAAACCTCCTGGTCATTACAGAATCTACTACGAGCACAAACAAGCAATAGTGCTGTGGCTTCAAAAGACTAAATTGACTAAGTGTGAACCAGGAAAACTAATTACTCTTTGAAAAATGTCTCCTCCTCCCTTCTTCTCATCCCACGAAATACAAGCTCAAATCTGAAAAATGACATTATTTAGTTTAGGAGCCAAGCTGGAAATACTAGTTTCAATTAAGTTGCTGGTAGTCTTTCCATTATTACTTTTCCTGAAATGTTTGTCAAGTTATCCACCTGTGTACTTTACAGACTGGAGCAAGGGATAGCGCTGCTAGGAAACTTTCCATTACCGTGGGCACACTTATTTAAAGAGAAGTACAGGCAGGTTCTCTCAGCTCAAAAGGAAATCAGTAACTTTGCTGGGTACCAAAAAGCTGCCAAGATTTTATGAGACTCATGGCATTGCTGAACAGAAGCCAGCAAGTCACATTTCCAACACCCACATGCAGACCTGCAGACAGTGAGACACAGACACTATGTATTCTATGGATGCTGGACGTCTGTTTCCTAGGGGCAGGCAACAGTTACAGGCTAGTGAGATTTTTGAAAGAACTTTGACATCAAACAGAATCTATGTGAGGCAAAATTCACAATGACAAAAAAGATATATAAGAGCAGATGTTACAAAGGTTTGTTAAGAGCATTTCCCTCTGAGTTGTAAGCTCATGCCTCTATCTTATGCCTCTATCTTTCAGCATGTTTGAAATACTAAGTTTGATTTCTCATAGCAATTGCAAAATACCAAGTTTCAGGCATTTTGCAACCGATTGACAAGAAAACTACAAAAAAAGAAAGCCTATAAAACTGGTATTCTTTTAAACAGTTGATTTATGTGTGGTTTGCTGTTTACATGATTCCTCACTATTAAAATTAATTTAAAATGGGTTTTCATGGTTTAGTAGTTAATCATTTTGAAGCAGTAAAAATAGGAAACCCCACAATGAAATGCAATGAAAATTACTGCTCATATTATGATTTTATTACTCATATAGAAGCAAGATTTCTAGACATTTAATAGATAAATAAAACAGCAAGTTCTAAAGAAAGGACCAAAACCTAGACAACACAAAAACTGACACAGGCATGCATTGTACATAACAGAAGTAGAAAGTGAAAACTACAATTATTTAACCTGGTGAAAACCACAGCTGTTTCAGACTTTGTCTGAAGCTTTGAACCTAGGTTGCCTTAACATTCACATTAAAGTTGACATAAGTGCCTAATTTGTGTGTTTTCTTTTGAGAATTATGACTTTGGGCCATCCAGAACCCATTAAAGCATAAACAGAATTTAACTTGAATGAAGCACGAGATGCTAGGAGGCAAAATGCTGAGTATGTGGTGGTTTTGACTAACACAGTACCACTGTGTTAGCAAAAGATGGGAAGAACATTTGCTGTTCACAATGCAATTGCACAGAGTAAGCTACAGCACTGCTATAAGAGAGCCAGTAACCCTGTAAGCCCATACGTGAGTCCTCCTCAAACACATTACATGCTTGCTGTGCAGCACAGAGTTGTAGAGATGGATGTCCTGTAGCAGCAGGACAGCACCCAATCTAGATGTTAAGAGGATTTGATTGCTGTGAGAGTTTCTTAGGTTTTGCCCTCTGCCAGTGGGTAGCTGCCTAAAACTAACATTTGAAAGATGAATCATTTGATAGATGTAATTGTATGGGAGATACACTCCTTTCTAGACTTGCTGAATCACACCAGTCCCTTTCTAACATAAAGGGGAGAAGCCTTCACAATCTGCATTCCATGCAGAGTACTAGCTTGTCACACCACCTAGAAGTAGGCACTTTGTGGCCTTGGTGGCAGTAAAGGAGCAGAAGGGGAACGTGCAGACAAATCCCACACCGAAGTCAATAGACCCAGAGACTTCATAAAGTATCCAGATCAATTGTGCTGCACTTATTAGAGGATGACATTAGGTTAGATAACAGCACAACTCACCATTTATCAAGCAAAAAAGGAAAGCAGTAACAGCGCCAAGCAGTTGCTTTTTGAGATAGATTCCTTCATGCACTACTTAATGCCTAAATATTCTATAATGGATTTTGTAGGGAGACATAGGTGAACTCTTTTTTCTAAATTGCAAAACAATGCTTAGTAGCGCAAGTTTAGTTAAGCTTTCCTAAATCCCACGCTCATCATGGATTCTATACATGGCTCTGCTTAACTCAGCTTCCAAAGTGTTTATCAAAGCATGAGCCCAAGTGGCCATCCAAGTTAATACAACAAGCAGAGAAAGACTCTGGTCTGAACACAGTTTTAGTACTCCAGTGAAAAGACAATCCCTTCTAGAAGGTAGAAACTAAAGCCTTTATTCTTTACTGAATCAAAATCTCTTTGACATCAGTGGATATTTTCTTCAGTAATAGAAGAGCAGAAGTATTGGAACTTTTTCTTTTTCTGCTTTATAAAACTTGCCATAAAGAGAAAGATCTTACAGGAGATTCAACCCGCAGTCTCCTGAAGAAGAGAAAATCCCACAAGATCAGTGCTACATCTGTGCACTACTGATTCAAGGAACAAGCACCTTACTTGTGTGTATACACACGTGTTTTTCATATTTCCTAGAGTATCTACCTTTGTATCGATAAAGAAAATCTTCACAATAGAATATACAATAATATGAACTGTAATATACAACTGTCACCCTGCCAAGCCACTTCCTTTATCCTGCACTCCAACATAAAGTCAGGTTTTCCCAAGCTGCACCTTTGCTAGTCATTCAACATGTAAGGCAGAGTCTTCCTGACTGCTACAGACAGCAAACTGAAACACTGAATCATAAGACTTGATGCCTGTGACCAGAGTTTTGATCTGAATGCAGTATTTAAACCTTGCAAACAAATCTACCAGCAATCAGTAATTCAGCTAGGGTATTCATTTCAACATCTTGTAGAGGAATAACTGGGTACAATTTATACATTCAAGTAGCAGTTATTTATTAAAATTATGATCAGATTAATATAATTAAGCAACAGAAATAAGTCAGATTCTGTCCCAGTTATGTATAGGCAAATGGTATTCAATATACATAATTCCAAAAAAAATTATTTTCTAAAAAAAAAAACCAAACATTATTTGGAGACATATTTATTCTTTACCAAGCCACTGAAGCTGTATCTTCCCAAAACAGAGTGAGCTTCACAGAATGTTTACCGTTTGTGTCCTTCTGTTGTAATATTCAGAACCTTATGAATCATTTTAAATAGTTGATTACTAAAATAGCAAAATGATATCATAGCAATGCTACATTGGCATAGTTACAAAATGAAAAAGTCTAGTAATTGCACTTCCTCAAACAGTAACGCTCACTGCATGACACACTCTTTATATGCTACATATTTTAAGACATAGATGTTAGCATCTAGGACAGTTTTGACAAGAGAAAAGTCAGATCAAAGTAAGATATAGATGCAGCTAATCAGTGATTAGCAAATCATTGCTTTTGCACTCCTTATTTGTTGATGTTAAGGACTTTTTATAGGTTCCAAAATCACAGCAGGAAACAAAACAAAACCTTAGCCTATACCTTCTTGTCACCAGTGAAAGAGTTGCACTAGAACTCTTTTTGCCTTTGCTGAAAGATTCGAATTGAAGGTGAAAGAGACTGGCATAGTATAGTCTATTGTAAGTGATCACATTTTTCAAAAGCTTTCACTATGGAGTACATACAAATCGAGCCTCCAACTTCAGCTTTTGCTTTTGGAGTCAGAGTTCAGTAAAATTTTCCAGTATAACTACAGATAAATGCAGGAAAGTATGAATTAATCTCAATTACAAAAAATACTGAAAGGAAACAATGCAGAAGATGCTCTAAGTTGAGACGTTTAAGTTATAAAAAGTGTTGGCCTCTGAAAATAGTGCTGGCTGACCTTTCATTGACATGTTTTCAAAAGCTGTCATACTGAAGCTGCTCACACAAAATAATGTATCTTGTCTTTAATTAGACATTAAGCCTGCTAAACAACAGGGTACGTATGTAACTCATAAAGCATATTTAGATTAACTTCCCCAAGTTAACAACCTAAACAGTACACTTCAGCAACAACTCTACATCATATGCTAATAACTCTACATCAAGAATTTATTAGCTTGTAGACCTCAAAATGTACCCTTGACAAACTGCTGTACAAAACACTGAACACTTTGCTAAATGAGGCTACATAAATTTTAATAGGGTGGAAACTAGAAGGCTTAAGTCTCCTCCACTGCTGTTCCTGTTTTAGAGACAGAATTTGTGCTGTAGTTAAGGAATATGTATATGTGCTGAAAGGAGCTCTTTTGGCTTTGCAAGAGGAAAAATGTAAGTTATTTTGGTAAGTATCACTGTAAACATTCACAGAACTGTTCTTTGAGATGCCTAGAATATTCTTTAAGCAGACAATAGATTATTTCTGCAGTACTCTCCTGAAGATAATGTAGGTAAAATAGCCAATGGGAAATTACAATCCTGTCCTATTCTCATGTAAACAGCTGGGGAAAATAAATTCACTCATAGCAACAATATCATAAGATTTAGACATTATGGAGGAGCTGCCAAACTGTTCTCATCAAAAAGAGCAAAATATTATACAAGGCCAAAGAGAGACAGAATAGCTGCATAAAGTCTCAAAAGAAAAAAATGGGCTTATCTGCGCAGACTCAATATGAAGCCTACAGAGAGTTCCCAGTATGTACTTCTCATTTGCAGTTGTATATCCTCCAAATACATACTATAATCAATTCTTTCCAGAACAATTCAGGTCAGCAAGATCCATTCCCTCTGCTTTCAAAATCCAGAAGTGATAATATTTACTTTATTTTTGTGATGAGGAACTTTTTTTTTTTTAGATCCCCAGGGAAAGTGATTAAATATATCCTTGCATACTAATGCATGCATGCACACACATGCTGCAGAAAAACACCCTTCCCTGTCCCAACAATGAAAGATTTGGTCCTTACCAAATTAACATAGTAAACCTGCAACTTTCATTGTTAGCATACTTGAAAGGGAATCTCAGTAGCTTAACGAGAACCGTATCATACAACAAAAATACTTAAAAATAAAACCATATGCCGTCAATGATCTAAAAAAAGGTTATTGAATGCTGTTTTTGCACAGTACCATATTTCAAAACCCACAAAGCATTATCTAGAAAGCACGAAATATATTTGTGCAGGTATTTCAAAACTATTAAGATGAACGATTTTTGTGTTAACAAGATAAATGAGATTGAAATAACACAAGTATTTGATAAACAAGCACATTTTACTTTTAAGCTTTGCTCTAATAGAAATTCTTATTAAAAAATCTTATCAAGCTGCAGCTGTTCTGGAGTGGAGGAAAAGGAGAGTCGTTTTTTGGTGGTGGCGGTTTCTTGGGTTTGTTTGTTATCACAAGATTATCTGTAGACCACAATGAGGAGGACAGCAACTATGTACCTGTCTTTGGAGTATACAAGTATTTATGGCTTATGCTGGGGTTTTTCAGTCATTATTGTTAATGTTGAAATACAGCATGCAATAGCTAGTTTATTTAAACAACTGAGATGAAATATATTATTTGAATCAAGTATTTGCTTTAGAGCTATACATAATTCTCTTTAATGCTTTTGGGCTTCACCTGTTGTCTACTATTTCAATAAAGAAAGACAAACCAAAACACTTGTCACTCTGGAACGTAGCATAAGTCTACAGTACAAATAAAGATCACAATAGAGACAGTCCACTCTTGTATAACCCTATAACATTTGTTTGGATTTTTTCCGTACAATGAATCCTGATGATTAAATGCAACTGTCTCCATTTTCATAGATGAGACTCGTTGGAAGACACTGCATCGTAAGGATATTGCTGAAACTTATGATGTATGGCAGGCTATTGCTTCAACATATTCCATTTAATATTATGAATGTCATCTACATCTCATGAGGTGATAATCTGGCTGCAACCACCAACCACCGTAGGCCAAAGAAACCCAGCATTATTGATTTCAGATTCATGCACCCAACAGCAGCTTTGGCACTGAAATTTGTGCCATATGTAAACTAAGGCTAACATTTACTATAGGATGAAACAGGATCATTGAGGTATAAGAAAGAATGAACTAAATTCAGCTGTTATTTGTTGCACTTCACAAACTCAGTAAACTTCCATGGATTTCACACACTGTAATTCAAGGCTAAATTTAGCCAAAAGTGCATACAAGTAGCTACATATTTAGCAATATTTTAAGACACTCCCAGTTTCACTCTTTCTGGGATAAAAAGTCTGAACTGCAGCTATTCTGTACTCAAGTATGCCTCTTTCTCATATCTAATGGGACAAAATATTAGCTCAGTTTAGTTTCTTAGATACACCACTTCTTATACTAGTGACTCTGAATGAAAAACCACAGTGTCAATAAAATGTTCTGGACCCATGTGGGAGGTGCTTGGAGGTATTCAGGGCCAGGCTGGATGTAGCTCTGGGCAGCCTAGTCTAGTGGTTGGCAACCCTGCACTCAGCAGCGGGGTTGAAACTAGATGATCCTTTTAAACCCAGGCCATTCAATGATTCTATGTATCCTCCACTCACCAGAAAGAAGAGGAATGTGAAGAACAAAACACACACACACACACACTCCCCTCAACAGCAACAACAAAACCCACAACGCAACTTACGCTTTCTGGTTTTACACTTTAAATGTACACACAACCACGTAAACTAAGAGCAAAATGATCATTCAGTTTAGATAACAATATGCTAATAATGGAAAGATATCCTAGATTTTATGACAGTACAGCTTTTACGAAGGTCTCTTACAAAGAATTACATGAAAACTCCTAAACTACTTACAAAGAGACTGAAATTATCAAGACACAAACTTATTTAAAGATTTAACTGACCCATTTTTTACATTACAATATTTCAAAGCAACCATGCTAACACAGTAGACTTTAAAGGAAAAATTAAGGAATAATGACCCAAAACTGGATCAAATCCAAAAGAAAGCTCCTGATGCTGTGGATAGATTTATGTATAGTTTCACAAGCTTGGTTACATTAACAATGCACCATGAACATAAAAAACATTGTTCTTGATTCAATGTTTTTTTGCTTTTTTAAAAATAGGAAAAGGAAAGAAATCCTTAAAATAATCCATAAAGCCTCTTTAGAGTATAGTCCAAGGAACGGAATGTAGAGTTTATATTTTTGTACAGTTACTAAGTCATATAATATTTCTAAAATAGAAAGTTTTCTCCCTGATATATGTACCCGGTAGTGCAGTCAACTTCCAGTGAGGTCAGCATGAAGGTCGGCTCTTTTTTGTAGAGCAGGCACAGTAGTGAGGGTTATTTTTCCCGTATTAAAGAATGCAAGGTCAGCAGGTGCTGGTATCAGCTTTATAACAGAAATTAACTTTTTCTCAGTCAAAGTTATTTCATAAATTATGTTTCCCTGTTATATGAGCAAACTGATTAGAATAGATATAATAGCTTCAATTTATGTTTGTTCATGTAAGAACTCCCTGAAACAAGCTGAATTTGTTTATGCTTCTCATTTTCTTATATTTTTCATTGTCATGATGAGGGCAAAAGATGAAAGCTTGATTTTATTTATATTCAATTTCAGATTTTATTACATCAATTAGGATTTCAACTAAAATGACTGGTCAACTACAAAAAAAATTTCAACTGAAATACAAACATCAAAAATTCAGTCTAGAAGTTTTATTGTGTGTCATATGGTCAATGACTGTAATGTCCATTTTTAGGAACAGAGCCCTCAGCACACCTATAGTCACTGGAAATGGCCATTTCATGACCACATAATAGCCTTCAAAAATAAAATTAAACCAAGTACTTGCTCCAGACATCCTACCTACTGCAAAATACCACTGCAGTAGTGGGAGTATTGAAGATGAGGGTCTGGGCTCTGAAGAGCACTACTATGATTGAGGACAAATCCATGGTTCTGTAACACTCAATACACATAAACACTCATGTCACACTCTGTGTCTGTGGGAAGCTTTTTTCTTTGAATTGTAAAAGTTAATTAACCAAGAGTTCATATCTTTCTCCTACTAGTTAATCATTTGTTCCTTGCAGCTCTTTTGTGAATGCACAGTCTACTAGCCAGCCTTTAATAAGGTTGTTTTTCAGTACTTTTCTTGCTTTATCTATTGGTGTCTGCTGTTAATGATGAAAGCACTTGTTGAATACTTAAAAGGAAACTTCTGCCATTTGAATGGTGGTGAAGCAAGAACCAAGCTTTTGAGCAAGTGCAGTGAGGTCCTAGCCATCCCAGTCACCAGTGTAATTGGTTCAAGATGATAAGGAGCAACAACACAAGCTACTTGTAGCTTGATGCTCTGTACTTGCATCATATTGAAAGATCAGTATACACTGTGATGAAGATGATTAAGGGACAGTATCAGCTCCGCACAATTCAGATAATCTTTGACTACTGTGAACATATCACACCTATTTACACTATGCTAGGAATCCTATATGTTTGAAACACTTGTTTATGCTGCTCCACAGTAATGAACTGCTACAGACTTCTAATTAGCACAAACCCTACCAGCACAGCCACCTGGAGGCTAATTTAGTTCTACAGAGAACTGCTAGGGAAAGTCACTGCACTCATATCTAGCTCCTCAAAATACCCATGTTTTTGTGAACAAAAGAAACCCATATCAACCTCACCAAACACAGGTATGGAAATCATTTTAATACTGAGATCTGGGAGTGAAATCAGGCAATACATTATAGAAGTTCAACAGCTGAAACACTTAGAACCTGCTCCTAAACAGATTAGATTTTTAGATTAAATCTTAAGCATTGATATAGCCAAACTTTTCTGAATAATAAATGGCAAAAAATATATATTTTGCTTATTCTTGACAACTGTTCAACTGGAATCTGTCTTTTTCTTAGGATATGGGAACGTAAATGTGTTACATTACTCTCAGTAAACTAAATGGATACTAGCATTTAATTTTTCTCTTCCCTCAAATTCTGAATCACTGTTAAGAATCCACAACAATTTCATTTCACTGTGCCTGCCTGCTTTTAATGATAAATGTCTTGATCTTGTTGGGATAAAGAGAACAACCCACAAAAAAAAAAAAAAACCGGATTGACCAGCAAAGAAAATGCCCTTGAATACACTGAAATTCCCAGAGTTAAGGTGAGGTTAGTAAGAATTTTCCTACCAAAAGCAGGTGAAAATAGAAAGGAATTAATCCAGACCCAACAAATGATCTCAGATACCAGAAGGTACAACCTCAAAATTGATTAAATGTGCCCTTGCCAGCAAGAGCAAGTTGAATTAGTGAAGGAATATTTCAGAGCTCTGCGTGCAAGTCAAACAGCCTATAAATAGCCCATAAAACAAAAGTAGTCTGTTTCTGAAACATTGGACTAAGTTTAAATTATCATAAGTCATTAGAAAAAAGGAAAAAGCAACAGCAACAAAAAAGAACTATTAAAACCCTAAGCTTCTTTCCCAGCTGTGATAAATAAGTCCACAATTAGCAGATATTGGAACAGTCTCTCAAATTCACTGGAGTAAGCTAGGCTGGTAACTGGTAGGTACAGATCTCTTGATAGGGTTGTTACAAAAATACATCAGTGCTTAAGAGCATGGGCTATGGATTTCAGTTTACTTCCTCAGCATCTGTCTTGCTTCTGAGGTATCAAATGATCTTTAATTGGTTTTTGTAGCCTTTGTGGATATGTTTATCTTCTCTGTGATCCAACTACATCTTCTGGTATTCTGATTTGCTTATCTCAGTTCATCTCATTGTAGCAAATCAGTGTACTAGGCAGGGAAGGATGTAGTGATGTTATCACTTCATGCTGCTTAAATGCATGACAGATTCCTTCTCTTTCCAGCTTTGATATTGATACAAAAGCAGGAATTCTTGCTACATAAAAAAAATTTTTTTTACACTCAATTCAAGCGAGTTGGATTGTTGAAGCAATGGCTCAGGCTTAGTATGTCACACTTAAGAATCTTTAGAAGAAAACAGGAAAACAAGAAGAAAGAAGCCTGATTTCCTACTTTCTA
Organism: Numida meleagris; assembly: GCF_002078875.1. NCBI lineage: Eukaryota > Metazoa > Chordata > Aves > Galliformes > Numididae > Numida > Numida meleagris. The sequence continues at coordinate 40,709,095 of NC_034413.1, read as the reverse complement.
ACCAAATGAGAAAAATAGCAAAAAGGTTGACAAAAAAAAGAAGAAAAAAGCTGCACTTCTTTTGCTTCATCTAAAAATTATGCTTAGTCCTAAATAGACCACGAAAAGAGAACAAGCAAGCCAGAAGCACAACTCTGAATATTCGGTGGTTTGATATAGTTTTGGAGAGGGCGCATTTCAGATTGCTGCAAATTCAGAATAGCTTCTTAAAGCTAAGAGATATTCTGCAGCATGAGGTATTCCAAGTATATTAAAGGATGGGTTTCTAAAATAGCTTCTCCAAGAATCCAGCAAATATATAACGTGAACACAGAAGTTGCTAACTCTATGGAAGTTCTAAAACCCTCTAGCACATCCTTTGGAGAGTTTGGGAAAAAAAACCACAAACATATGTATGTGTGTGTATATAGGCACACACATCTCAGTAAAGAAAATACTATTAAATTCAACATAAGGTGTAGAATCCAAGAAGTTCTTTATAACTATCAAGAACACTTTGTACATCACAGAAGATTGCTCATTTCTACTTAGCTGATTAGACACAATCTTTCCTAAGTACTTTCTTGTATAATTCTTAGTATTCTAAAGAATTTATACAGGATATTTATGTCTCCCATGGAAAATAAATGAAATGACTTACCTTTCTTCCTGCTAAAAGCACGGTTCATGTTGAAAGTGTATCTACTCAACCGTTTCTGGGTTCGGTTGGTTTTCCTCCCCACACACTTTAACCTGCAGAATAATACACACAAGAAAACAGAAGAGTCCATTATTATAATTGAAGTTAGCATGTTATCTTCATATGAAATACAATATAAATGATTCTAATTACTCTGAAATCATCCAGAAAACAAAAACAGGGAGACATGCTTTGCTGAAGAAGAAATCGAAGTATTGAGAAATTTATTTTTGAATGCCCTGTGGCATTCAACACAGAACGACATTTTAAAGCTCACTGTGAAGCTCGTACTAAAATCTCAGAGACAGCAGGGGATCTTATATGTATAACCAAAGACAAACAACGCAAATAGGTTGGAAGGAAAGCTTTAAAATGAATATTGAATACAAGACTCCATTAAAGCATTCAGTCCACATTTGCACTGCCCTGTTTGGTGTCATTTCAGCTACCAGGTTATTTCAAGCTATGCTTTCATCTTCATGTGGGCTTGACATTGAAAAAAAATCAGAATAAAAAAATCTCTTCTTCACCCAGGGATTCAATGCAGAAAAATCTGCCTTCTATCAGTGCAACTACCTCTTTGCTCTTGTTACCTCATATTGTGTCCCAACATGATGTCAAACAGATCAAATTTGGTAAAGCGCAAATATTAGCTATAAAATTACATGCGTTCATAAATTAGCAGAATTTGTAGTAAATTCTGTATTTCCCTCACATAAAAACACAGATAAAACCCTTGGATTCTTATCCTAATTTTAGATTCACCATCTATTATCAGAATTTTATCTTTAAAAATAGTTTTCAGCTAAAAAAACAACAACAAAACATTCTTCAAAGCCATTCAGTTTTGTAATATTGATTTTTGTTTTTCAAATTTGCTTAAAGATATTCCCATCACTTCTTTTCATTCTGTTCAGATCATCCAGTCAAAAGCTACACCTCTTGCCCTTCTCTCATAGCAATCCAGTCAAAAGAGAAGAAAAAATAAACGAAAGCATTTGGTATCAGATTATCTCTGAAATTAGCTAGAAAGCCAGTATATCTAAGGCCATCAAGATGATGATGACAAAGTTTAGATACTTTATGCAGCTCAAAGACTTTGCAGTGCTTGCCCTGTTTAAGAGATACTACAGGCTCAGGGACAAGAACAGTTTTGAGTTTTAAGCCAGAATTACGATTTGTCTCATATAGCCCTGTTAGTTTTCTTGAATGGCAATGGAGGAATCACTTGAGCTCTCTTCCATGACTAGGGGAATAACAATATCTTAGTTTTCTACCAACCCTTACTTTTTTCCTTTTTTTTTTTTTTTTTTTTTTGCACATTTCTCTCCTCTGAGTAGACATCTACATCTGCACACAGTCAGAGGCTGGCTGTGTTTCAAGACAACACCATTAAAGTATTTTGTTTAAAAGTGTGTAACTATGGAAATAATTAATTTTTATGTCTGATATAAGCAGCATTTTAACTACTGAAAGTCTGCAGGTCTATTCCAGTAAATGTGCTAAAATGCAACAAAGTTCTTATTTCTTGCTTTTTAATGAAAATATGCGGAAGATGCAACGGATTTGCTTTACAAGAATAAAGGTATTTATCAGCATTCGAATAATCCACATTAATAAATGCCATAATGGACAATTTTGTCAAAAAATTTTCCTAGTTTCAATTGCAACAAAACATCAGGAGAACAAGTACACTTAGTCGGTGGCTCCTACGCCATTGGGAATTGTTGAATTCCACTGGGAATGCTGCTAAACAATGAAGGAAACATGATTAGCTACACATAGCTGTTTTTCAGATTCCCTCTAGCTCTAACATGAACAACTCCTTGAACCTCTCAGAGGCAGAAGAAACAGATGGTTACACGACTCATAACATTTTGGTATTCCCCCAAAATAAAAGTCCTCAGCTGGGCATGGCACAAGAAGGTGTCATTAGACATTAGGCTGTTGTAAGCAATATTGGCAGGTTATGATTACGAGACACCAAAAGATGATATAATTAAGAGTAATCAAGCTGCTCTCTGATCACAAATACTAATGAGATTTTCTGATAAAATATAATGCTATTTCTCAGAATGCTCAATACATAAAGCTGCTGGATGAAATAGAGTTGCAAAGCACTCTGCTAAAAGCTTACAATAAAGCCAAAAGTCAAAATCCCATGACAGTACAGGGGTCCCTCTGCAGACAGGGGAGACCTTCCTGTGAGCTCATTTGCTTAATATAGGGCAAAGCAGCTGTGGCAATCAGAGGCACTAGGGAATAGGCATGCGGACCAAAATATTTAATTACTTATTGTGAAGGAAGACACACCTATGTAAAGAATGTTTCTCTGCCTTTCTACTAGGAGTTTTCTTCAGCTTCAGCCAGAAACAAAACTTTACTTGGAAAAATGAACTTGCAAACGATTTCACAAAATGATTAACTGACAAAATACAAAAAGGTATAAAACTTGGGATATTTCAGGTTACTTCAGATTGATTATTTGGGGGTAGAAAGAAACAGACAGAAGAGAGAGAAGGCAGCTTAGAAAATAATTTCATTATGCTAACAATAATACAAATGTAAATGACAGCTGAGCACTGAGTAGTGGTTTTGTCGGTCTGAACAGCTCTCATGTGGCACGGCAAGCTGAGAATGTAAGCTGCCATAGCAAACTGCAACAGTAACAGCAGAAAGCAACTACCTTCATCTCCTTTTTCCTTTTCTTCGCTAGCATTAGGGTCTTGCTTCACACTTTTCACGGTGAGGAGCATACTGCAATACAGCCAGGGTTGTGGGCGACTGAGGTGTTTGCATGTATCCTGTCTGATGGGCATGAGGGTAACGAGGATTGAAGCTGAAGCTGTCACCTCAGTAATTACTTTTGATCATGAATGCTAATGGTGGTTGCTGTCTGTGCTTATGCAGCAAAGGAAGCATCCTTCCAGTGCCAAATAGAAGCAACTGCAACCTGCCCTGCTGCTGCAATGGCATGGAGGCTGCCCCACAGACATCTGTGTGTGCCTGAGGTCTCCTTCCAAAACGTTCTGCTTTAATATGTTTTCTAAATTTAGATCCATCTCAGACAAGCCAAGAGGGAGCATTCAGGAAAGGGATGAAACAAGCCACCAATGTAACTTGCCTCATTTTTAATTCCTCATTACCACTGGATATCACTCAGGATTTATTTGGGTTTCCCCACACTGCAAAATCAGCCCTCAAATGGCATAGGCTGTAACGATTACCTGGGCTGAAGCAGTTTATTCTATGCCTCTTTTTCATTCCACAAATAATTCTTCCCTGAAAATCTCCCTAGAACACCCCAACTTGCACCCACCAACCCACTTTTGAAAAAAATTAAAAAAGTAAGCATCAAACATGCCCTCTTCCCATTCAAACACACACATTCCACTCTGAACCAAATTAAGCTTGGGAAAATTGAAGTTTTAGACTGTTTTCCCTGTTTGCCTTTTGAGCATATTGGATAACATTTCTCAAAAAATGAAGCCCAATGTGCTTTAAATCCTGTTTTCCAAAGGGCTGCAGCACACAGGAACATGTGACTCATTGACTCACAATGAAACATAGGCTTATAAAGTTACTGCTGAAGGTAAGATGAGAAGCTTTGGAACGTAACAGTTATAAAATTCTTTTGCTTCAACCAGAACACCATTAAAACATTATCCTAATATGAGAAGACATAATGGCAGAAAATAATAATAGTAGACTACACAAGTGATACACAAAACCAAGTTAACTCCATCATATCACGATGTACTCCCTTTTCTTTTGCACAACAAATGAAACACTAACTTGCCACAAACCCTTTCTCCTCTGAAATGAGAGTCAAAACAAAAATACACTGATGTGTCAGTGAATAAAATTCAGTGCAGACTGCAGCCACTCAATGTTTGGTCAGCAAGCAGTTCCATTCAATGTCATTATTTCCATCCTTTGAATTTATAAGCAATAATAGTCTTCTATCCGACCCTCCCATCTTGGCTTTTTATCCCTCCATTTCCTAACAATAACCTATTCCTTTTAATAGGAAAATTTTGTCAAAAATAGGTGAATAACAGGAAACAAGTGGATAACACTGATATCCGGTAGCAAAACTAACTTCTCAGGCAACATTAGAACTAAGCATTGTTTTAAAGCAGTAAAAAAAAATTCTTATCAATGGTTACACTGTGCTTTATGAGAGTATTACATTACTTATGGTTCAAACTGACACTATATTAACAGAAATAATTTTAAAACCAGGAATATTCCCTTCTTCCCAAACTTCTTATATTTTGCAAGAAAAATTAATACTCTTATTTTGTTCCCTGTAACACCACAATCATGACAGGCTTTAAGGAAAGCTTCCTTATCCCTTAAATCCACAAGATCCAGAGAAACATGGTAAGGGATTTCAGTCATGTCAACCTTATCTTTTCTCTACTGTACAAGAACTTACAGATGTCAGATGTTTAGAGCCAACAAAACAGGCTTCTACATGTTCACTCAGAAAGAACTCTGTCATTGCCATCTGCATCCAAAAGACAAACAGATGGCAAACATCTTGCCCGCTTGCACCCAAGAGGGTCAGTGTTATCCCATTAGACGTTTGATCATCTGTACTGATCTGAACAAAATCTTTGCCTTCCCCATCACTTTCAGACATGAAAGATTCAGACTTGAGCTTTGCTAGTCTTTTTAGAAGCCTTGGAGTGGATTAATTGATGGGTTCCATCAGGAACAGACAACCATACAAAAGCTTTTAAAATAGTTCTGGTGGATGGGATAGTGGGCTGACAGGCTGTTGTTTTTTGCTGTTTTTTGTTGTTGTTTGTTTGTTTGTTCTTTTGCTTGGTTTTGGCTTGGAGCATGAGTAAGCCTACAAAATTATAGACAAGTCCTTCCTTGAGTGGGTAAATACAGTTCTAAGAAATGTTAAGTCCTGACACTGAAAATCATTATTCCTACATTAGCATCATCCTTGCAAGAACTGATTGCTGCATACATGGTCTATTATTTGTTTTGCTACTGGCAGATGTTTTTCAAACATTTCATTGCATTTCCTTTGCAGGAAAAAAAAAAAAAGATATCTTCAAGTTTCCAAAAAATAACAGTTTTTTTTTTTGTTTAGCTTTCTACAGACATTCTCCAAATGAATAAAACAGCACTTTTAATAGCATAATTTAGTTTTGCTTGCAATGAAAATCTCATAACTTTTGTAGATCTTTTTAGAGGTACAACACTGTTTAATCCATTTTACTATGCTGCCAAACTTGAAAAGCATGAGATATACCATTGCGTGCACATGCTCAACAGGACCCACAAGACTACTCTACATGTTTCCCGAAATGTGCAGATGAAGTTTAAAAGCACATTACTGAAGTTCAACAGGTGATGAAAAAGATATGAAAAACCCAGATGTCTGTTTAGACAGAAAATTTCTAGGCAAATATCAGGGAAGAGACAGCAAGAGATGCTGAGAATAAATACACCTGTGTCTCCTCAAGCACCTATGTGATTTTTGCAGTTACACAGGCTTCACAGTGTACACCAGATGTTTTTTCTGCTCAAGTCCTTACACCAGAAGCTCAAGAGGCTTGCCACAATTCATTAGCAAAGTGAAAGGATAAATAATTTTCCAATCCCCAGTAGCTCTGAACAAGGATGCTACAAATGGTTTTGTAACTGTTTAAATTCATAGCTGTGTTTCTTTCTATAAGCATACAAGGTCAACATTAATAACAGATTACTCTCTTATGGAAATGAGAAGTATATCCTAAAAGCAGTTTTAAGCATGTAAAAAAAAAAAAAGGAAACATTTAAACCTATATACCTGCAGGGCCTCAAGTCAAACTTTTCATACCTTCATTCATCCGGGGACCCATTTCACCTCTCCCTCCAAGGAAAAGCAGAAATATAGGAATTTTAGGCATACAGACAGCTTTGTAGCTTACTTTCTTATATTTCACAGTGCAGTTCCTATGCTGAATGTTTCCAGCAAGTGCTATAAGTCACACGTCGGAAAAAAAGCAAAATTCACTGCTTTGCAAGCTACTAATGATTCATTTTCTCATTACCAATTTATTAATATAATATATACTTCTGAAATAACATGCAGAATTGGTTTTAAAAAAGGAATGACATTATCTTCACATACATGTAGACTGTGACACTGAACACTGATCCCTTGCTACTCAAGTCACTATATTTCTCATTAATGTTAATAGATTCAGAATCATTGCTTTAATTTGTTTAGCCTCAAGGACAACATTAAGTTGTGTTTATACAGATGAGTAGAGGTTTATTAAGTGATTGTGACAGTTTTCAAGAGTGAGAAACAGTTGACAATACCCATTTTGTCACTCCCACCAAATCAACCTCTGAGTGAGTACCTCACAAAGTAGATTATATTGTTTTTAAGCTTAATCATATTACATTTATCTTTTTTTTTTTGCCCCTTCTGAATACAATCTAAAGAATCGCAGCATTTCGGCAAGAATGTGATATGAAAATGTGACATGCACAGATATGAAATTCACACAGAAGCTTGAAAACCAAAATCATATTTATTAGTAAATTATTCTCCTTATCTCTGTCTTATAAAGAAGGTATGTGTTTCAGTAGTTTATTATAATGTGCATTAAGGAGAAATATTCAGGTTTTGCACATTGCTACAGTTACTATGAGTCTTAAGATTTTTTTTAAGTGATCCATCCCAGAATGATTTAACAGAAGTGATAAGAATCACAGAAATATATACACCTACATAATAGAATTTCCAAGCTAGCAAGGCTTAAATTTCTTCAGTTTTCTTGACTAGGAACGTTCTGTATGTTTTAACACACTTGGGACCAAGAAGAATGTGTAGGTTTTAAAAATCTTGACAGATTAGCAAGTTTAGACTCAAACACTCACTGCATTTAAAGCACGGATTGGTACTGGCTTCCTGGGACCAGGAAGACACAACGCCCACTCCTGCTCCAATTAACTCCCATGTTGTTGAGACATACTGCAAGTCTAATTCACAGTTCTAATACTCACAGTTTATTTAGATCTGCATTAAAAAAAACTCTCAGTGGGATATCTTCAGTATGTGGGTATGAATATTTTCTTCTGTCCATCATGAAGCATATGAGACTTGGGCCAGAATCTATACACCATTTTGTGTAACAAACAACATGAAGGTTGCTGTAGCCATATATGTATACCTTCAACAGGAAGGGCATCATTCTGTGCTGAATCCTCACAATCATACGGAAGAAGTAAATGCAGGCCATTCTCTGAAGTACGCTGAGTAAATCTGAGACTACTAAGAACAGATACAGTGACTGATTCCACAACTGAACTAGGGGATACAAAAAGGCATGTTGGAGAGTAGCGATGGGGAGCAGGTACTAATACCTGACATGTTTTCAAACAAAGAAAACTCTGGGTTTTATGAGAATTAACGAAAACTGCAGCAAAGCAGTGCATGAGAACTGGAACCTTGCCAGAAAGTTTCCTATTGAATGGCTTAGACATTAACCCCAGGTATTTGTTTTCCCCTCCTCCCTATTTGGATCTGAGCTATCAACTCAAGCTTTGGGTGCAATGACTAGACTAACAAACATTGAGACAAAACAATGAGAGTGGCACAGCATGTCATCTCTTTCAGAAATTTAAAGAATTATAGAATCACAGATTATCCTTAGTTGGAAGGGACTCACAAGAATCATCTAGTCCAACTCCTGGCTCTACATAAGACTACTCAACATTCAAACCCTCTGTCTTAGGGGTGTTGTCCAAATGCTTCTTGAACTCAGGCAGCATGGGGCTGTGAGCACTGCCTTGAGGAGCCTGTAGCAGTGCTTGACCACCCTTTGATTAAGAACCTTTTCCTAACACACAGCCTCAGCTCTCCTGACACAGCTCCATGCTATTTCCTCATGGTCCTATTGCTGTCGCTGGAGAGCAAAGCTCAGCACTGCCCCTCTGTTCCCTGTGAGGAGCTGTAGGATGCCATGAGGCCTCCCCTCAGCCTCCTATGCTCTGGGCCCACCAATGGGACCTCAGCCATTCCTCATATGCCTTGCCCCCTAGGCCCTTCACCATCTTCGTTGCCCTACTTAAGCTTTGCTACCAAGTTTTCTAGAACTCAACATATGGATTCATAGTGTGTCAAAATATGAATTCAAGCTCAATTTTCAAATGTATTTGTGAAGGTGAAGAGTGTCCACGTGAAGAACAAAACACCCAGTATTCATGATATCCTTCACGACATCCTTGCAGCAAGCAACAGGAAAATTTTACCATAGACATCACAATACATTACTTATAAACAAGAAACAAGAAACCACAGCATAACCCTCAGAGGACAAAATGAGTCCCTGCAGCATTGAAGCACTTCAGAAAGCACTACTAAAGCAAACTAAAACTAGGCATTAGCTGGGGAAATAATAAAAAAATGACCACCAACTGTCATGGTTTTGTGATTTTCGGTTATTGGTACTCCACATCATAACATCATGTAGTGAATGTACCTGGT